>NC_068360.1:107706089-107798589 GCF_020536995.1 Dreissena polymorpha
TCATGCATGATAGTATGTTGCTTTGTGCTTGGGTGAAACTCACATCTTACCATCGCGTTAATTTATTAAACGCATTAATATTTGATTTCATTATGCACTGCGCCTATTGCACAAGTCTCTCTGCACAAACCAACATACACATATGCAGCATGCAATTACAACGAACAAGAATGTTGCATCTGTACACATGCATGATACCATTAAGCAGAATGTAAATAGACATTGAACATCAGGCAAGATGTAAGTGTCATCAAGCATGAAAAGGTCGTACATACTAATTGAAAGTACCATCAAGAATCATGACACAGTCACAAAGAAGGATGTAATTTTTACCTAAATACCCTTCCATATTGTCGGCACTGTGTGTTTGCTAATTTCACTGAAGAACGTCTACTGGTTAAATCTTACAAAAAGTGATAAATAAGACTGAGTAGCAATTTTTTTCGGCGTTGCTGTTTAACGTCTCAAATTTGGCCTTTCAACGAACTTCTTAAAAGCCCATTGAATTTTAATGAAGAAGTTTCCCGCTTGTAGGTCCGAATGAATTAAATCAATTTTGCAATTGGCAATTTGATAGAAATCCCCATAAAAAATTGCACATAGCTTTCTGAAATAAACAGGCCACATTGAACGCATTCACGATATCCAACAGCTCTCTTTGCAAAGACCTATCTAGTGTTTCTTGGCGTGGTAAGATCTATAATTAGAACATCGTCACCTAAACATCTACTAGAAGAGCACTTTTGGGGAAACAAATTCAATAAGAGTATAAAACGTCCACGATCAATAATGTGTAGTTTGTTAAAGATATCACGGCAGTAAAAACATAGCACTTAAAGAGACCACAATCTGGTACATTTGGTCAATTGTTGCGTCCGTGGCGGACAATACATTTTTAAAAAGAAAGCGTACAAAAAAGCAAACACAAAGTTCTTCGTAAGCTTGTTTTAATCTTAAAAAACACATAAATCGACAGTCATTCCAGTCAAATACAATACTAACAGTCAGCACTCTAGAGATCAAAATTGCGGATAAATATTTAATTCAGGGATATCAAGTGTATCAAGTTCGAATTCCGGAAAAAATAGCCGGTAGTCTGGGGCATTAGGTCCCTTACAGGGATAAAAGGTAAATCCCCGCCCGAGCCGAGCTAACTGATTTATTGTAGTCTTTCTAGTTTGCAATTTCTGGTGAGTACAATGCGGAATATTACGGATATTGCAACATGTCGAAGATTTTCGGAAAGTAGCGAAGAGGTTTTCGTCAGTTAATATTCATGTCCGTGCCGGCCGCTAACTTATCAGAATCAATAAAAAAGAACCAGGAAAAAATCGGTACCGATCTCGCAAATTTCCGGAATTCCGATAAAGCTCAACATAATTGTTCTCAAATGATCGCGTACTCGAACGAATCTGTCCCTACGTCCAACTCCTTTAAATCTCATCGGACGTACATTGATCTCAAAATCTATCCTTGACGACTCAAATCATATTTCCTGAATAGTTTGGCCTATTGACGTCCTGTAATTATAACAATGGTCTTTTGGATAATAAACACCGCTAAGTGTTTGAAATAATAACCGTTTAAAATAGTTACCGGTTTTCATTTAATAAAATGATTAAGTCATATTCGAGATTTCAGCGATTGCCATATATTTGCTTTTGTTTTCTCATAAGCATATGGTGCTTGGTATCTGCTATTGACTCCTATGTAGATTGCAAATATTACATAACCCTTACAGCGGCCGAGCGCAGATATTGCTTTGGCCGCTAAAAAGAAAAATCTTTGCGCATTAATTTAATTCAAATCTCATTATCATAATCAAAAAATCATCATCGTCGTCGTCGTCACTACCAACAACCAACAAACCATCATCATCATCATCATCATCTTCTTCTTCTTTTCTTCTTCTTCTCCCCTCCTTCCATCATCATTAACAAACAACAGCAACACCAACTTAACATCATCATCAAACAACAATAAACATCGGTAGCATACAATGTGCTTCATCAACCATACATAATTATATGCGTTAAAACACCATAATAGAACAGCATGAATGAAGCTGCTATGTCTATTTTTTTTTTTTTCGTTAATTGAAGGACTAGTTGAAATCTTCTATAAAAGCCCTCCCACCCCCCCCCCCCCAAAAAAAATAAAAAAAAATAAAACATAATAATAATAACCCTAGCAAACAACAATAAACATAGGTTAGTTAGTATACACTGTGCTTTAGCAACCATGCATAATGAATGTTTATGACTTCGGACCGTTGTGATCAAATTAAAAAAAGCAAGATGGTATGTATGCGGCACACAAAACCATAGATAATTATAGTTTTATACCTTAAACGTAGTTCATCAAAATAAAGATAAGTTATTATCTATGTAATACTTAAATTAGGTTTATAACGTATGCATATTTGTCTAAAACTTGTGAAATGTGATTCGTAAGCCGACGACAACATTATCATTCGGACCCTTCTCCCCACCTAACAATCGAGATTAAACACCTGTGGAGATCCCGATCTTATCAATGAATAAACCGGTTCAATGATGTCAAGTCAAATAAAACATACTATTACTATCCAAATAAATATCTATCAAAAAATGTAAATTGATATACCTACTTAACTAAAACTAAACTAAAACGATTAGCAAGAAAAATATATAAAGAAGAAGCAGGCAAAGTAGACAAATTAATTGTAACATATGTTTTCTCAGTCTCCCACTGTTGAACAATATAAATAGTATTATCGCCACCCCAAAAGGGATCTTTATCACACGTTTGGCTCAACTAATATATAATTGTGACAGGACAAACTGTCAACAAATACCTTGTAATGTTTTATACATAACTCCAATCAAAGGTCAACTTCCAAGGAAACTGCGGCATGTTAAAACTGTTGATTATGACAAAATGTTGTTTAGTACAAATCAGTACAATAGCGTCTGTTGTGGGCCTATACTAATCCAGTTAAAAAACTTTAATCGCAGAAAAGTTTAGATTTTTACACCTTTAAAGGGGCCTTTTCACAGATTTTGGCATTTTTTTTAACTTATTCATTAAATGCTTTATATTGATAAATGTAAACATTGGATCATAAAAGCTCCAGTAAAAAATCAAGAAAAAAAAATAAAAAAAAGGAAATGTACATTGCCCGGAGCAGGGTTCGAACCAGTGACCCCTGGAGTCCTGGCAGAGTCCTGTAGTATAAACGCTTATGCCTACTGAGCTATTCCGCCGAGTACACATTCTCGACGTATTTTATACCTTATATAAGCAATCTTCGTAGTTTCACAAAATTTAACGACAAAAACAGAACTCTCCAAATTATTCAATCGTTTCGCGTTGCAACGCTTTATAATTTTTAGGTTTTAAAATCGTCAAAAGATGCATATAATGGCTATATTAGAGCATGGTTAATGTTCAGTATTACTGTTTCCTCACAAATATCATAACTAAAACGAAAACTTACGAATCTGAAACAACTTTTTTCAATTTTGTCAATTTACCAAAGCGTGAAAAGATCCCTTTAAGAAATATATAAAACAGTTCTTTCCTGTTTTAACAAATGATACATTTAAAAATAAATTATGAAGCATCGCTATCAATATTAGAAATAGAAGTAGAAGGAGAATTATTATCGAATATTAGCAGTAGCAGCAGCAGCAGCAGTAGCAGCAGCATCAGTAGCAGCAGCAGCATAGCAGTAGCAGAATCAGTAGCAGTACGAGTAGCAGTAGCACTAGCAGTAGCAGTAGAAGTAGCAGTATCAGTAGCCGTATCAGTAGCCGTATCAGTAGCAGTAGCAGTAGCAACAGCAACAGCAGCAGAAGCAGCAGCAGCAGCAGTAAGCAGTAGCACTATCAGAAGCAACAGCAGCAGCGGCAGTGGCAGTGGCAGTGGCAGTAGCAGTGTGCAGTAGCAGTGGCAGTGGCAGTAGCAGTGGCAGTAGCAGTGGCAGTAGCAGTGGCAGTAGCAGTGGCAGTAGCAGTGGCAGTAGCAGTGGCAGTAGCAGTGCAGTAGCAGTGGCAGTAGCACTATCAGTAGCAGCAGCAGCAGCACTGGCAGCGGCAGTGGCAGCGGCAGTGGCAGTGGCAGCGGCAGCGGCAGCGGCAGCGGCAGTGCAGCGGCAGCGGCAGCGGCAGCGGCAGCGGCAGCGGCAGTGGCAGCGGCAGTGGCAGTGGCAGCGGCAGCGGCAGCAGTAGCAGTAGCAGTAGCAGTAAGAGTAGCCGAAGCAGTAGCAGTAGCGGCTTTTTGCTTTTTTGTTTTAGAAGTGTTTGTCGTATAAGAAGAACGCAAGGAAGACAAATTAATTGTAACATGTGTTATCTTAGTCTCCGTTGTAGTAGTATTTGTTGTATCTACACAGCCATTTTTCAGTCACCTGAGAGACATGTTTTTATAAGAGATTTAATTGTGGACCAATACATCGTGTATTAATATCAGTGTACCCACTGGGACACCACATGGGGCGAGGATTAACAGATAAACTAGGCCTTCAACTAATTATGCGCCTAGAGGCAAACAATACTATAACTTACTGATAATTTTAGGATTGGGATGTGTTTGTATCTTATTTGAAATTAGCTAGCTTAATTCAAAAACTAATTATAGCCTCAATATTATCACAAGAACATCATCACATATTCATTGTGCAATATATAATCATATCACCATCACAATATGCCAGAGCGTTAGTATTTATTGTGCATACATATCCTACAGCAACATTTACAAAACTTATTACAAACCAACCGCTCAAGCTTTAATTAAGATTGATTTCAATTTATATTATGACATACATTAAAGATCACTGTCAATTAATTAAAAAATAGCTTGATGCTTCGTACTCAGCGATTTAAATAAAAGAAACGTTGCGTACACAATAATTGGGGTTAATAAAAAAGTCTGCAATTAAAATAATCAAATTTAAATAATACTAGATTTAGTTTCAAATTGTCGCTCAAAAAATGTATCAGTTATATCAGTTACTAGGGAATCGATTTGTTTAATCTCCGCAATCCAATAATAATTATGGTGTTTGTATGACAAATTAATAGCTATTCGTCATTGAATGTATGATACTCATAAAAATATTGAAACAATAACCACAACAACAACAACATATGTGATTATGCATATATCTTCTTCAGATACTCTGTGTCATACTTTCAAAATTATCCTCATAAGATTCATAATAATAAAATAAACACTATTGCAATCTTAGTAAAAACCAACTTAGCCGTTATGCTAATGATTTTATGTTCAGTATGCGTGTACATTTCAATATTATATAACAACAAGTGTTCACAAATACCTATGTTTAATAAATATTAAAAACATGAGAACCAATGAAGGTATTTCATTTTAATAGACTAGTTTTACCGTGTGTGTACATTCATATAAAATCTTTTGAAAATCACACTTGAGATAATGTCTTTAGGTTTTGCTATTTCTAATCGATTTAAACACCATAAAACCACCGTATTTTCTCTTACATTCTAAATTTTCTTACATTTCCTTTTTAAGCCAAAATATTTATGTTTTCATGATTCTAAATTTTCGGACATACGGATTTTCGTACAGTCAGTTAAACAGCGCTATTTTATCAGATTTTGACCCTGTTTTTGCTTATCTGATGACCCTTCGGTCATGCATTTTTTACAACCGGATTAAAGTAATAAAACAGAATCATGCCTAAGGGCAATCGACCATTACATTTGCGTACTTGGGTAAATTACCTTGTAAACCTCTAATAAGCAATGGTTCCTTCCAACAGCGTTTGAAATGATATCGTATTAAGAAAGCCAAACGTTTATTGTTTTTACTTTTTATATATTATTTCAGTTGATTGCAAAGCTGTTAAGTTGCATTTTTAAAGTAAAGAACGAAGGGAACAACACAATAAAATTATGTACACTGATGTATTATTTCTACTTCAATTAAATAATTGACAAACAAACATAACACACTTGTCTCTAAATATGTTTCGTATTTAAATTTCCAACACAAAAAACAATATCTTTAAGTGAACGGAAACTTATAATTATTACGGCATATAGTAAAAGCAGAGTTGTCTGAACCATAAGTAAAATAAAAAATAAAAATGACACAGCTTATTTTTCCCTCAAGTGTTAATGATAATATGGATAAACAATTAAAAATACATAAAGTCAATTGTGTTGATTACTCGTTATTGAAATATTGCAATGCCAATTATAAGACATCTGATTAAAAACAAAATGTATGGTGGAATACCTAATCTGGAAATACAAACTAATGATACTATTAATGCAACAACAACAATCACATCTTTTCAAGCGCAATCAGAAAACTGCTACAGCTTTGTATTAACAAACATAAATATGTTTGTGCTTATAGATTTAGATAAACTTCAAATCTTTAAGCGTGCTATGAATTGAATATAATTTATATTTAAAAGTTTTGCTACTCTGTTGATAACTAGCAACAGCAAAAAGGAAGATACCATTTTTTATCATCTAATTTTATTTATATTTCATTGTTTATTTGTTTATGATCACAAGGATTGTTTGGATAACAGAGTGTGTCTAGATATACCGGTACCCTTAAAAATATTTTTATGAATTCCAATTAAGCGTAGAAATTAAACAGGCCCTAATACAGACACCATTTTTATCGGAATGCGATTATAGTTTCAATAGCAACTCGTAACGCTTTTTGGATTGAATGTGTAATGACTACTTTTAGCGACAAATTGACTTGGTCAAATACTGCATCTTAAACGGATAAATAAAATTGAAACCATTTATTTTCAATATTATCAACATTATTATTTAGTTATTAATACATTAAGCAGCAAACTCTATTAATCAAAAAGATTTGATATAACATCCGAATTCACTGCAAAAATGAGCTGAGCGATAGGTTTTACGGTTGTTGAAATTGTTCATGATGAGAATGACGATGACGACGATGATGACGATGACGACGACGAGGAGGAGAACAACGACGATAACAATGACGATGATGATGATGATGATGATGACACTGATGATGATGATCACGACGATGACGACCATACCGATGTTGTTGGTGAAAGTGACGATAATGCTGCTGCTGTTGCTGATGACGATGCTGCTGCTGATGATGCGGTGGAGGCGGAGGAGCAGGACGAGGACGAGGACGAGGGCGACGACGACGACGACGACGACGATGATGATGATGATGATGATGATGATGATGATGATGACGATGATGATGACGATGATGATGATGATGATGATGATGATGATGATGATGATGATGATGATGATGATGATGATGATGATGATGATGATGATGATGATGATGATGATGATGATGATGATAATGATGATGATGATGATAATGATGAGATGATGATTATGTTGATGATGATGATCATGTTAACGTTGATAACGATGATGTTGATGAAAATAACGATACTGTAAGTAGTAAATTAACTCATTAATTGTTATTATAATACACAAGCACATGCTAATGGATCTGTATCCGCAAGGCGGTCAAATGAAAACTCACTTGGTATAAATATGAAAAATTGAATCAAAATATCATAATGCGGAGTGCTAAAATGTGTTCAAATCTAGCGAAATTGTTGCAGTACTTTTCTACCGAAACCAATCCTTAGCCCAGTTATTTTAAAATAATTTCAAAATACCACGGTACACGTCAATTGGCTAACAAATACATTTGTAAGTTTAACCTCACTCAAAAACAGTATTTATTGAAGACAGGGCGTCAACAATGTCCGAGTTTCTTCAACGTAGCTTAAGTACCTATAGTACCTTTCCGTTTGATTTATCGCAGGATCCTGGGTCCGCACCCACAGTCTTTTAAAGTGTCTGCATTAAAAAAGATAATAATTGTTGTTTGTAATAATCTTTGACAGCTCATAAAAACATGTAAATCCTCAATTCGTAGAGTTTCAGTATGATTTCATTTATTTAAAAAATAAAGACGGTTAACATATTTTATACACACATATATTAGTAGCTATACGCCATATAACATAGGACATAATGTATATTATAAATCAAAGCGCTGAAGGCACTTTAGTTTTTCGCTCTTGTCGTCCTTGATTAGCTTGTTCGCATTGCATATGCTTATCATTGTGCACAGGCTAATCTTATTTGACGTGCATTAAGCCTCGTTTTCCATGAAAGCAGCCAATATGTGCATATTTTAATGATAAACACTTGACTGGCCAATGGCGTTTACAAGCTGGTATATACATTCACTGCTAGAGCAGAATCATTTGTCGTCTGCTGCAGACAGGCAGTGGTAATCGTTCCTAGCAGAGTGAGTTGTGGTTCTTGCCGTACTTAAGTCTTCTAAGCACCTACTGATTTGCATTTATTACCCATTTTCTTGAAACGCCGACTAATAAAGTGCGATAAACCGCCTTTAAGCACTTGGCACATTAACAAATAAGAACATTCCACACCTAACCGAGAACCGACGTCTTTAATCGCGAAACTATTACCAGAAATTGAATACCGCCAGAAACAACAATGAGCTCACTTCGATTAAATATAAATACACTATATTCATTGCGTCCTAAGCAATCAAACATATCAACCGAAAATACCAGCGAATACAGTATTATATATGACATCGATCTTATATATCGCCTCAGACATGCGAGAGCGCCACGATGAGTGAAGAGTGTGTGTATGAGAGTTTGTTTACAGGTCCTACTGGCCTCTTCACGAGATTTGTGTAGCCCGACCTGAATGATGAATGAAATGGATGTAGTAACAGTTATATGAACACGATATATCCGTACCAATATCCATGTGAGCATATACTAATAATAATTAATTTTTTAATCGCCATAAGCTTGAAAATAAACGTAAATAGATACAACAAAGACCAATTCGGAGACTTTAAAAAAATTAAATTACCTCCCCTGCAATAGAAAATATATATGGAGACTCGCATTCTATGGAATATCAAAATCTCAATATATCTTTCTCCGAAATTTTTTTCTGGTAAAAATCATCTTAAATTTAGCTGTATATTCGTATGTAATTAATTAAACAAGAGTTATAAAAAGGCATTGCAAAAAATATCGCGTTTTACTTGAATAAGTTACCTCCCTTAAGCCTATCGGAATATCAAAAATACGTATATAAACAAAACGCGTTCCTTGCATAAGTGATAATAAAGCGCGTGCCCGTGCCACTCGTCCTCCAAATACTTACTAAATATAGTACAACGTATCTACAATCATTGCGACTAACTCATACCTCAGTAAATAAGTAACCAGGATAAATATACGTTTAGGTAATTAAGATATAAAACATACATATAAAAATTTACATGTTCCCTGTCTGCCGAACCCGATCCATGGACTATAGCCACAAGAGGTTTCTATGTACCTATGTAGCCGGATTGCGCCCTCAGAGCGCCCAACACCGACACAGATCACGCTACTCTCCGGTCAAACACAATACTGCATAGGACTGCTGCCTTTGTCACCATATTATCAGAATCATTAACGTGCAAAATGGAAACTTTCAACTGTCCTTTCACTTCATACATAAGCCATTGCCGATCTTCAATGACCGCTTATTTCCGAGAGATGCATTTTATTTTTTTCAAACTTCGAATTTTGATATATGTTTAACTTATTCATTTAGATTACATTATTTTCACTATAAATATTGACTTTGATCCAATTATTATCTGAAAAATACGATTTCGCGATTTCTTCAAAGATCGAGCGAGCCTTTTTACCTGTTTACTTATATATATCTAATTTAAGGTTACACAGATGTAAAGTTGTCGTGGCCGAGTGGGTAAGGCGATGAAATTGAAATCTTTTGGGATTTTCCCGCGCAGGTTCGATTCCTGCCGACATCGCATACTTTTTGCGACGCGTTTTATTTCTTTTCTAACGTAATTTGATTTAATATAGCACATAAGCTATGTTTATTGTTAAATATGTTGAAAATTGTATGCACATCCTTCAATTTTAAAATTAAAACAACGTTATGGCTAAATTGATTAATTTACTGCTGAAAATACGAATGATGCATGTTGCATTTTTATTTTTATTTCAAAAAGTAAATGGCAAATCTGTCTATTTTTTGGTATTTTTGCTGTATATAGTGTTTCTATAAAAACTTAATTTAAAATATAACTTAAATGATACTATTTTGAATTTTATGACACTTTGTTTTTAACCGACCCAATTTTTACTTGGCTGAAATCACTTACATTTCATGGCGCTATTCCATAGATTAAAATTTGTAAAAAATAAATGTCTGTAAAAGAATACTTATTTCATCTTGTTTAAACTTTAAACACCTTTACTGCATCTGTACACACCAACTGCATGCCCATATTTGGAAATTTGAATGAATTATGGAACTTTTATATACCCCAGAGGTGAAAATAAACTGTACAAAAGCCGAGCGTGAGGGTGGTTTTGAAAAAATCGGTTTATTTTTTTTTAAGCATGGAAAGCTACCTACAAATTTGCATGTAGTTTAGTGAAATGATGCTGATTAGGAAAATAATTAATTAAATTATATTTGGATATGTGCCCATTAGAGGTGCGCAAGCTTAAAAGGTAGAATTACCGAAATTCCCGTTCTTACACGTTGTAGCATGGATCGGGTATTGAACACGATACACGTGTGTATTAGCACCCTACTGTAGTCCCGGCGGGGTTATCAACTGCACCAATACACCGGTAAGCAACCAGGGGAATATCATATGAAAAAAGAACTATCATGCATGTTTGATTTGTTAAAGTGTGTCACAAAATTTCCCTAACTGCCGATGTCGGCTATAATTTCGGTATAAACATGCAAAGAAATTAACATATATATATAATGTTAATGCCGATATGTTATTGGACATTTTGTATGTCAAATGTTCATTATTTGTATTAAAATTAAGACGATTGTATTGAACACGATACACGTGTGTATTAGCACCCTACTGTAGTCCCGGCGGGGTTATCAACTGCACCAATACACCGGTAAGCAACCAGGGGAATATCATATGAAAAAACAACTATCATGCATGTTTGATGTGTTAAAGTGTGTCACTAAATTTCCCTAACTGCCGATGTCGGCTATAATTTCGGTATAAACATGCACAGAAATTAACATATATATAATGTTATTGCCGGTATGTTATTGGACATTTTGTATGTCAAATGTTCATTATTTGTATTAAAATTAAGACGATGCTTATTTGCCAGAAAGCGTTTATTTCAAATTCAAAACAAGCAATAATCATACATAATACCAAAATATAAAACTAAGCTTAACGCAACGTTCAGAAGCACGCGCACTTAACAAAATTATTGCAACTAATGCAAGCTGTAATTAATATGTGACTACTTGCTATACAACCAGTATCATGCGAAAATTGATCTTATTTAATTGTGGTTCCCTCTTTGAATTTATGTTGCCTGTCGACTTTTAGAATAATGTGTCAGTAATAAATGTTTTTCTTCAGTTTCACATGTTTTTTTAAGAAAATTTAGTGAAAGATGCAAATGTGTCTTATTTATTTTTTTCTGTGTCTTCAATGTATCTTATTTATATGTGACTGCGTGCTTATTTTTTTTTTCAAGAAATGAAAGATGCAAATGTGTCTTATTTTAATTTTATCCATGTCTTAAATGTGGCTTATTTATATAAGATAAAATGATATACTGCCAGTGTCATGCAAAAAAGGATCTAATTTCTTAATATCCACATTCACGCTTTGTTCTTTATTAGCACCGTCTTTAATTAGGCTATCTATTTAAAGTACAGATTACTGTGAACTTAATAATTGTGCAACGGTGATGTTGATCCATTATCGTTGTTAATTTAAAATGTAGACAACAAGTTAGCAATTAATGAAATCAGTTATTTTGGAAGTAAATCTAATTTTTTCTGTACAGTAGCCAGGTGGATGTGTATTGAGCGGATAAGATAGGGATCACCACAACAAGTTTCTAATACACAGTATAGACTTCCCCTATTATTATTAATTACCTGATTGGAATAAATAAAGTGTTAAAGATCATTTCATGTGAAAAGCAGGATTTCTGACATAATTTCAATCGTTTTGCTTTTATGCACAATTTCATGGAACAATGAATATATTGGCGCGATGGAACACAATTTATAAATCAAGCTGACAGTATAGTATCATTTTTTAATTATGTGTAATTTAATTCGCATCTCTCCCTTAACTCGTTCAATGACACGTGAACTTATATCAATTATAAAACATCACGTGCATCATTAAATATTTTTTTTTAATTATGAAAACATATATGTTCTACATGGTTTTGTTTAGTTTTTTTTCTCAACCAGAGAGACATTATAAAACATTGTTATATATAAAGCGCTTTACTTTTCTACATTACATAAAGATATATCGATTTTTTTGTTAAGTGTACGTGCTTGACATATTTATAAAAAGGCAGTGTTTATTTTTGTAATAAAATCGAAAATTGACATTTAATTTGATGCAATCCACATTGTTTAGCGGCCAAGCGCAGTATTCCGCTCTCGGCGGCCGATGGTGTATTGCAATATATACAATGAAAAGCTGGGTTTCTGACATAATTTCAATCGTTTTGTTGACGCGGAAGTGCTTTTTGGTGGCCAAAAATACTATTGTTCCCTTTATTTAAACCTAAATCAGTATTTTTTTACACTTGAAGGTTTGTACAGCGGGGATTTCGGTACCGGCGCGGGTTTATGTGCTTGTTAAGAATTACCGAAATCCCCGCTAAGAGGCAACATATTATCCTGATTTATGCTTTGATTAAACATTGATAACTAAATTGCAAAAGTGTATAGCATATTGTAAATAAGGTAGTACGATATCATTTGTTTCATCAGATTTGTTTGGAAAATACTTTCTGAAGACTTATTATTACTATGTCATGTTATATTTACATATACTTTTGTGTAACCAATGTTTTAAATGTACATTTTACCTTTTTTACATTCGTTTACACATTTTTCACATTAATAAACTATTTAATAATGGAAAAAATATTCTGATAAGAGTGTTTAACTGATTAACACTAATATGATTGTGTACAAATCAACATTAATGCAAAGCCAAAACCCAAACATAATGACATAGACCCTTTAAGGCGTAATATGGGGGATTGGCGTAAACATGGGTGATTTCGGCTCTGGGCGTACGAATGTAGCAGTACCGAAATCCCCGCTAATTATTTTCCAAAAGAAGTAACCGAATGGGAGATAATACATGTCACTGGTTGCTAATGAAAAAAAAACACTATAATAATTTTGTTGACACTTGAAGGTTTGTACAGCAGGATTTCGGTACCGGCGCGCGTTTAAGTTCTAGTGTAGAATAACCGAAATCCCCACTGAGAGGCAACTTAATGCTGTCAAGAGTGCTTAATAATTAAAATTAATATCATTTTTTTGCACCTTAACATTCATGTGAAGTCAAAAACCATTCATACCGATGACCTATTGACCCTTTAAGGCGTAAATATGGGGATTTCGGTACTAGGCGGGCGAATGTAGAATTACCGAAATCCCCTTTTCATCATCGCACATTAGTGTAACATAAATTTTAACACAATATATGTAGGGAAACTCATATGATTCGCGTAATGTGAAAATGATTATTATGCTATAATTCGACCACGAAACTTGACGTGACTTAATACCGGACATTATGGAATGGAGCTACGCTTGCCGTATTTGACATAAGACCCATTTTCGCAAATTATCTTATCAATGCTTATATGAATTTGATTGCTATAATCTAATGCGTATTCGACACGGAATTATTGTCAAGGTTTTTCATTTTGTCAATATTTATCATAGCAGGGGACATTGCTGACATCAATATGGATACTGTTTTCATTTTCTGTCGAGAAATGATATGACTTATTATCAAGATTATTTTATAGTACGGTAGCGTTCTCTTCACAAGTGAGATTTATTTGTACTGGTAAATTGCTCTTATACTCACCATTCGGACTCGACGATCGGCTCGAATAAAAATATTAGTCGATTAAAAGTACAAATTCATCATATTGAGCACGATTATTATTATTATTATTATTATTATTAATATTATTATTATTATTATTATTATTATTATTATTATTATTATTATTATTATTATTATTATAATTATTATTATTATATAGCTTTTAGAAACTTATACCTTAAAAAAAATCCCATTGGAAAAAAAATCCCATGGGAAAAAAAATCCCATGGGACAAAAAAATCCCATGGGACAATAAAATCCCATGGGATTTTTTTATTATTTTAAAACACGATATAACGCGTTGAAATCGCGAGAAATGCTCATCATTTGTTAAAAGGTAGTGTTTCTGAAGGTTACATGAATAAATCTCTAAAAATCAGAAAAAAATCCCATGGGATTTTTTTTTCCCATAAAAAAATGGGATTTTTTTTCTATCAAAGTAAATTGAACGAAAATAAGCACAAATGCTTTAACAATGCTTAAAATCGATAACTAAGCACAAACGAACGTGTTTTATGTTTTTGAAAATCCCATGGGATTTTTTCTCCCATAAAAAAAGCTGGAGAAAAATCCCATGGGAGAAACCAAAATTCCCATGGGATAATGAAAAATCCCATGGGATATTACAAAAATCCCATGGGAACCCCAACTTTGCAAATAAAGTTCATAGTGAAGAAAACGCATTTAACAAGCAAAAATAACCAATTATTAATCACAAGTAAGACTTTTATCTTATACTTTATCACAAATAAGCAAATCTTCAAGAAAAAGGGTACTTAAGTTTGCGAAATTTCGGTTTCGCAAAGTTTTTCCGGTGGCCGTTTTAATTGCGGAGAGAACGGTTCACGAAGAATCATCGCGCGCGCTAAAATACAAGAATAGATGTTGCGCAACTGGTTGTCGAACTCGTTTTTTTACCATTTAAATTGATAGTCTTTGGGTTATGTATGAAATATCTAAAAAAACATGCTATCATTTCCAGAAACTGTCTCAATTAACGTGTATCTTTGTACGTGCATATGCAACAAGGCCACTGGTCGCATGTGGAAAATGTGGCACATGTGCTGTTTGTATTGGTATTATGTTACATTATCTTAACATAAAACAACATTTGCGGAATTCAAGCATGTCCTGAAATACTACTTAAAGACGCACAACTGCCTGACTTATTGAACCACATCGGGTTGTATGTTCAGATTTTGTAGAATAGAAGTCGCCATAACTCGACAAAAGGCCTATTTTTACAGGAGAATCTCGAACTTATCTGCCGGACATATTTCTAAAACAGCTACGGCATA
Organism: Dreissena polymorpha; assembly: GCF_020536995.1. Lineage (NCBI taxonomy): Eukaryota > Metazoa > Mollusca > Bivalvia > Myida > Dreissenidae > Dreissena > Dreissena polymorpha. The sequence continues at coordinate 107,721,416 of NC_068360.1, forward strand.
TTTAACGACATTCAACGGCATTCCATTAATAAGAACGGGCATACAAATATAACAGTGTTACTTTTTTAATATAATGCAGATATTATGTGTCCATTCTTAAATGAAAGATTATTATAATTATCGTCTTTAAATTTGTGCATTGTATACTCATATTTTTACATTATACAAATTTAAGTAATAATACGTGTTAAGATAATGTTGACACCACACACATCGGATAACACAGAAAGAACCAAGATTCAAATTGCAAAAAAAAAACATAAGAGGCTTTTCTCAATTCAATATAGACTTCTAGACCTCAATAGCGGCCAGATATTATCGATGAGGTGTTTCATAGCTTGAACAGTTTCCTTGTTGAATGCGCCAACATAATTGATGGAAAGAAAACGTCAAATAATGTATCCAGTCACCAAGATAATATTGTATTACGTCGATTGGTTTTCCGGCCATGAACATGGATTTCATTTATTCAAATCATTTTCACGATATTGTGTGGAAACAGTAGTTTTTTTGTTCACCTCGACTGTATACGTTTTGTATAAAAAAGTCCGCCTGCGTTATCAGAAGCCTATAATAAATTTCCAATGATTTAATTGTTCTGCAAGTCCTTCTGAAAATATTACACATACAAGTGTATTGACATTGGACATACTGGCCTTAACTCAATCGGGGTATGCAATTTCACTCAAATGAGAAGAAAACCAGTGAACACGATATCCCAACGCAAACAACCCATGGGGCAAAACAATGTTATGATAACTATACTTATTGTATATCGTTTAGACAAAATACAAAATGGATGTGATTGAATCGATTTATCTTTTAATTGATAGGTAGAAAACATGATTTTTAAAAGATCTAAAGAAAGAGTTTGAAATAAAAATGTTTGACTCGCACAGTATATCTTGTATATTATATTAAGTCGTCGCTTCTTATCAACCGAGGTTGCATTCTATAGAAAAAGACTCAGGTCTTATTTTGATAAGTTGCATTCCCCATTCTGTTTATTTTTCCTGTAATTTCTACTAAAAATAAAAATATTGACGGCATAACCATACGTTTGTAATAAACAATATGATGTCTCGTTTGGTTTGTGTTTTGTTGTGTTAACACTTAAATACATTGATATAGTTTGTTAAACAATGCTTATGCACAAAACATGCATAATATCGGGAAGCAAGTTTGTAGCATAATTAAAACATCGATTCTCCATTAACAACCTATTTTTTTTTTAATTAATTTTAATGGGTTCCGTCTGAAAGACGTGGTTATGAATTATTCGTTTCGTGCATCTCAATTTACGAGGCCACATTTATAACTTTGCATAAACGATACATCCATTTACGCTTTTACGTGACAGGACACTTTTCTGGGCTGATGTTCTTCTACTCTTTAAGACGGTTTACATGAGAATAAATTCCAATTGAACAAATAACTCAAACACCCAGATTGTCAGGGGACTTAAATAAATTAAATAAGATGCAGAAGCTTCCATACTTCATATTTTCAGAAATAACTTTCCTCCTGGTGACACTATGGTCATATAGACCACTTCGACGCCGATCTAAATTTTTCATAGCTTTGAAGAAAGATAATTGTAGTTTCTGTTTGTCACGCAGCTTAAAACATAACTATTTATGCTGCGTTCTGTTTATATATGCTCGCATAAGTGCTGTGCAAGAATTGATCTGTATGACAGTACTTCGAATTCATTTTCACCAACCATTATCTGCATGAGATCTTAACATTGTCTTCAGAGTTATATATCAGCACTCGCCTATATGCTATGGCGACCAAATTCTAAGACGGGCACACAAACTGTAAAATGAATTTGCGGATAAAATGTGCGTGCGTCAGACAAATGTCAACCCGAAAATATTATATTCTCTTACTTGTAATTTGGACGCTATTTGCGCCATTCGTGGCTTAAGGACAAACATATATTGCTCTTTAAAACTCCGATGGTTTAACCAACAAATCGTATCGTGTCTTTTTTTGCCACAAAGGGGAAAATGTACATGACTATATTACATTTATTTCAAAGATTATTTATAAAATATGTCAAATCATGTCAACTCAGCCTCAAACATATGGGCCGTGCTCTTTCAAAAAGGGGTTTAATGCATGTGCGTAAAGTGTCCGAGATAAGCCTGTGTAATCCGAACAGGGTAATCAGGGACGACAATTTTCGCCTAAACTAGATTTTTGCTAAGAAGATACTTTCTTAAACGAAATATATCATAAAAGCGGAAATGTACTTGTTTGACAATCAATTCGCGATGACACAATTACAAGAATGACAACAATTAAAGTTTATGGTATGATGAAAAACACTTAGTTGAAATGTCTTAGTTATTTAGAGTTTTGTTCTATTATCTTTATTAATACCAACCTCATGTGATATGCATTAACTGAAGACACGTCAAAATTAAGTGGAAATACGTAGACATATCCATTTAAGAAATTCACCGTTTAAAAGCAAATTAATAAGATGCCAACATCCAACATTGGCGTCGAAAAATAATCTATAGAATCGTAAAGGTTTACCAAAAAGTGTTGTTATATCATCAGAGATGAATGATTGCGTTCGCAAACATGAAATTAATAATGCCCACAACTCAGTGTCCATGTACCACTTTTGTTTAACCTACCAGTAAACGAGATCTGTATTTCAATGAGAAGCTATGTATGAATTACAAGCTAAATAAATCGAAGTATTTTAAATTTACACTTACTCATTTTGTTTTCCGAATTAAGGTTAATGTTGACGGTATTAGAATGGAAAGAAATATTTAAAGGATTTAATTGTTATGAATAAGTAATATCATATTAACCTGTTATTGAATATATAAGTGTATGTGTGCAGGTCACACAATTTGGAAAAAGCTGTTAAGAACGTATAAGCAGCATAATTAAGTAAATTTCAAAAAATGTAATTGTTTCTTATACCGTGTACTGATAATGTTTAATACAATGCCATACGTTCAAATATCTACGAAAAGCACCGGCAATTATTGTATTTGTTAAAACAATCCAAGTTTTTAAATTTTAGCATCATCCAGTAAAACTCTGTTCCTTGTACTATTGGGTACATGCTAAATGTTGGTTATAAATACAAATACAGATGTTTGTTATGACCCGATAATAAGCCTTTTTGTCTTTGAGTAACCATCAAAAAATTAATACATTGATGAAAACTGCACGAATATGAATTTTCAAAGGCTTTGCACAAGTATGTGAATCAGAAGGAATTAAAACGACAGGGTGTTGTTTTAGATAAAGATAAAAGGATTGCGCATCGCGCGAGTATCGCGTTGTTATTTCAAGTTTTCATATCATTCGTCTTAACTAATTTGACTTGACAATAGCTCAATAAAACTAAACGGGCATCCATATGGATGCTTTGATTTTCCGACAATGTGTCCATAAACAAGACAAAATAATAGTACGTAAGCATTGCATCTGTTGGCGGATTGTTTCGAAATAAGAAAAATGTTCTGGTTGCATTGCATAATTGACTACATAATTAAATACACATGAATAGAAGATCCCTATATTGGGCCGACGGGCGTATGCCCCGAATCCATAACCAAATGATACCATCGTTATGAAGACTAATCTGGGTTGACAACGTTCAAAACTGATCTTGCCCTAGCTATTATTATTCACCACATGTTGTTCTAGACATATTTTTAATTTGTATGCAGTTGTGTTTACCAAATAAATGTTTTAATGTTTACATATATTAATTTAATTAATGTTGCAATTATAAACATATTTAGTTTAAACCTAGTTTAAGCTCGATTGCATCAAAAGCCCTAGGCTAATATAAACGCTCTCGAGTCCGTTCCTGGGCCTAGAACCAGTACTTGGTGTCTTTGTGGGAGATCTCAAGAAAGCTCCTACGGCGGGGATCGAACCCGTGACCTCCCGGTCGCTAGGCAGACACCATATCCATTTCACCACAGCGACCTTTTTAAATATTATTAATATTAATATTATTAAAATATTTGCTCAAAATTTTGTAGTTAGATGTAGTGACCTCATCCATGTGACATTCTCACGAAAACCTTTTGATTTCCGTGTATGCATATTGGTTATTCTTCAACATGATGTTTGTTTTGTATAAAGTTAAACGCATATTTTTACTCTATGTGTATTTTAATGACGATTGGCGTCAGATGCTAAAGTCAAAAACAAAAGAATGTTCTGTTCTGTTCATTCCGTCGAACTTCGTGCGTTTACTGACCCAAATAATCTGAACGGGAGCATGCTACAAAGTGGTTCTTGAACGGAAGGTCTCGACAAAACTATAATTTAGTCATATTTATAATAATAGCAACGCATTTATAATCAAAATAATATGTAACCATTCTTAGATCTTCATATGTTTTCATTTTTTTTGTTAAAGGGGTTTTGCGACTGTTTATATATCAATGTTCTATTTCAAAATTATTAACATTTATTATCATTATAAACAGTTATTATGATATAATATGGATTATGCGATGACTAAAGATATGTTTACAGGTATATTCTGAATGGTTTTCTATTCAGAAGTTTTTTAAAGGGAGGGTTTTCATATGACAATATAATGATAAAATGTATAATCATCTGTTAAACTGAACTTAGGATATGAAAATACGCACTAACACGTAAACAGATGATCGATATACACACGAACTTTTTATTTAACACACATTATTTCGTTGGTACGTCGATATTGTCAATGAAATGATTATTTATTTGTAATAGTTACTTTTGATTGTTCAAAGATGTTATTAGAACATCGAATAATCTGGTAATTATTTAAATTGTAAGCTTATACTCGCAAATTTTGGACTTTGGAAGGCTGGACTATTGTACTTTAAAACGTATGACAACCTGATAGTTAAAGATAATCAAACAAGCACCTAACCACACGCGTTTTAGTAAAATTTTATTAGAATTAAGCATCGAGCGTGACATAATAAAATAACGCTATTTTATTTCTTGTTATTCTTCGGGAAAAACGTAGGGCAACTTATTAATTAAACCACATTTATACGTTTGTTTGTATGAATATAGTTACAACATATTTTGGTGGCAAGGTCATTACGGAGCTTTTTCACGTATGTTGCGATTGCTGATGAATGCAAACTTGGGGATTAAGCATTTATAACATCCGAGGGAATGAGCAGAAGTGCAAGATAGCTTTCCTTATGGCGTCGCGGAGACTGATGCAGTCGTAATAAAACCTTGATGATTTAACTGTCAAGATCAATACAAAAGTCATGAAATCGTGTTCGTTCTATCATCTGTCCAAACATCCTTCAAAGTTTCGATAATAATTCTTAAAGATAGAATTTAAATATTTGAGAAAAATGCATATGGCTACATTTTTGCTGTTGCAACGAAATCGTTAGCGCTTATTTCAATATGGATTTCTTATTGATTAAGTAGAGAATAGAGAATACAAAAGATAAAAGCAATGAAATAGCATTTCCCAAGCTTTGTGGAGTGAACAAATACGAACCCATTAACGTGTACCCTTTACCGTCTATAAATTATCCTCTATCATATTAAAAATCAAGCTATATTATTACTGTAATAACAGAACAAATTCAACTGTCCGACGTTTCTCTTATATAACAATTGACGATTTCTTGCATTTAAAATATAATATAAACTGACGTTACCAGTACATTCACATTCGCGTCGATAAAATAATTAAAGGAATCAGCCAGGCTTTTTTACCGGCAATTTTTGTAGACATATTCAAGTGAATAAAACTGTTTAGACAATGAATCCATACAAGAATTCCTACAATTTATTTGTATAAGTGTCCAGAGGTCCGTTTATCAACGAGGTTTCACTTAAAAAAGAATAATTGTTTTAACATGCCCTTATATTACGTATCCAGGCAAAGGGACAAGACAACCTTATCGCAGTATATTGTAATTAGAGATTGCATTTTTTAAATTGCAGTTACATTGATCAGCGTATCGGAGAAGAATATTTAGTAAAACACCTTGAAAGGAAAAACAGCATCATAAATAAAGCTTTATAGCTATATTGACTATGTTTGTTTTCGTTCAACGTAAACAGTTGTTCGAACGCTTTCAAACTATCTTAATTTTGCTAGTACTTTTAGCTGGCTTTGACACAAGTAGCAATATTGCAGTATTGATGCTTTAGTGAATATTGCATTATTGCAAATAAAATCAAATAACGTCGGTAAACTACTTGATTTCGCATTTTTAAGATAGTGAGTGTGCATTTTTATATGTATTTATATACTATCTTTTTTTGGAAACAAACTGTCGTAACGCCATAAATTGTCTTCGTTAATTTGAGTTTGTGTTAAAGCATGTTTGATTAATTTAATTACACGTGCTATAAATGTATAAGTGTTGCTCGGCTGGCGATTCTTCCTTCATATTGTAATACTTTTATTTTATATTAATGTGGTAATTGCAAGAAATTACATTTATGATAGTCCGCCGTTTCAAACGTATATCAAATTAGTTTGTGCCACGGTTAAACGTTCTGACGCGTATGTTAGTACCACCCAAGTAGATGCAAGACCTTAAATGAAATTTGTGTCTGGCGCTATGAACTCGACAGATTGATTGCATTTTAATGATTTTAACTAATGGAGCTCCTATCGATTTAACGGATCTGTTTTTATTGTTTATGTTAAGTTTGAAACACCACACGATAATATATTGCGCCCACCTTGCTTAAGGAAAAAACGAAGGTTTTATGGAAAAACGATCATACGATAGCGTTTCAATGAACGACTATTTATATTTATTACTGGCACAAATATGCTTAAACAAATAGCGTTTATATGTACGGGATTAATTGTACACTATTTTTGTGTATTATTGTAAAACATTTGTTGTTTATGTTTATTAATTATAAAAGTATATTTTGAAAAGAACTAAATAAGTGGAGAAATGAAGTTATCTTTGCAAATGCTTCAAAATATGAAGTTACAGGACACACTTTAGTTTGTAAATAGTTAGCATTACTATTGGAATTTCAAGAACCAACGTCAAATATTTACAATGTAAAACTGCAGCTGATTCCCGCGAAACTATTTTACCAGCATGTGATTCTGTTTATAGCAAAGAACCCATTGACAAACAGTATGAAAGATATAAAACAGAACGTACACACACACGCACGCACGCACGCACGCACGCACGCACGCACGCACGCACGCACGCACGCACGCACGCACGCACGCACGCACGCACGCACGCACGCACGCACACACACACACACACACACACACACACACACACACACACACACACACACACACACACAGAAAAATACAGGGGTCATTGCAATGGGTTTAATCTTTCAAAGACTTATAATTATTCACCAAAAACAAACGCAACCGCATTTCAGATAAAAGCAAACGCAATATACACAGTAAGTTTATTGACCGAAATTAAAGGAGGCCGGGAAGCGAGCCATACATGCATTCGTACTTAGGCCGGTCGAATTGGAGCTAAGTTAGTATTGTTTTTAAAGCGCTTATGTAGTCTAAATAACATATTTATGTCATTATGATAATTAAAACAGCATGCGTTTCCTGACAGACACATACTTATTAAGTTCATGAAACTTGTCAGTATTAATATTTCACAAAAATAATAACAGTTTAATGTAAATATGTTTGAAAATTGTAATGAAAAGGTTATCCAAAACAATTCGTGACAGACATAATAATGCTCGCCCCTTTGAATTACCTACAATTAAGGAATGTCGGAAATTCGGTCGCGTTTATAATTTTCCCGCTGCATAATTATCTCAATTAACTTACGTCAAAACTCATTTTCTTCCGCGTAGAAGAAGAGGCCGCATGAGCCGCGACCCGAAAAAGTGCATAGTGCGTAAAACATATTAGACAATGATAATAACTTTTATAGGATTGCTCAATGGTCTCCGACTGTTCAGAAAATTTGCTCGCTGCTGCGTGTAGATTGTTTCCGCTATTGCCAGAGTCATTTGGCCGAAATCGTGATTACTGATTAGTATACCAGTACACCACGCATCAGGCAGCACAGGAACATGTTTTATGTTTGAACGGAAAGACGAGATAAGTGCCATATTTATGCCATTAATTTGGGGTAAGCGAAATATTCTGCTAAAACTCAAACTGGCTGGAACTCGTTATGATATAGTGTTTGGAGTTCCTTCGTTTGCTGACCTTATAAATGGCTTTCACTTATGCATAAACGAACACTTACAATTCAGAAAATTAATCTATTACAAAACGACGGAGTTAAATGATGTTCTTACTCGGAACTGTAAAATTATCTCGCTATAAAGACGCCTTATTGGTTCGGATTACATGTAAAATATTGCAAAAGACGCAGCATCTTTTGGTACTTGTAATGAGAAATAATTGTGAATAATAATTATGAGAAATAATATATATATATAGGCATTTCCCCAGACGGTTTAAGCACAGCGAGCCCGCGGTGACTGGACTTCAAAATCCATTACGCCGCGGCGCTTGATTTTCAGATAATGACGTCGCGATGCTTGAAACGTTTACAAGCCATTTCAAGCTCTGATCCGAAAGTTGTCTGCATTCTGACATCGACCAATTCTTATAAGTTTTATCTTCATAATAATAGATTTGATAAGACGCGAGCACGATTTATGGGATGTTAATAGGGGTCAATTATGGTGTGTATCCCCTAATAATGGTCTATAATGATCGATTATTACCGGTACACGTGACGTAAGAGCAATTAAAGGTATGCTCGATTTTGTTGCTGTTCCATTTTAATTGCACACGACTATTAACAAAAAAAAACAACAGTCAACGTTGTTTGATGCGGTATTGCGTACTTGAATAACAGATCATAACATGTGTTTTATTATTACTTGCAGTATAACAAAACAAAGCGTGATTAAGAAGATTCATGTCACGTTAATCATATTATTTTAGTAAAACACGGTATACGTTTCAGCGTAATTTAAGTTATATTTACAATTAATTGAAGTCAAATGTCTCACTTGATTTCTCCTGCAAACTTACAATGTTCACACTATTTTCTCAAACGCGACTAAATTAACAGCATCAACATAACACGCATTCACATCAAATAGCTTATTCAATATTTTCGGAAAACGCTAAATATCTGCAACAAAGTATTCTTTAGTTTAGATGCACGAAATAATGATACGATCGAATATACGACCAGTCCGTGTGTCTGGGAAATCTGCAATTGCACATTTCTTTGTCAGTACTACTAATTAATGTCGCTGTCAGAGAGTAAAATAAGTATAAGTGAAAGTGTCAATGACGTTTTAGTGATCCTGAGACCTCCAACCAACGAACCAAAAGTCTCAAACAGCGAGTCAGTGGCAGCAATAGTGTCCAATGGTGTCCATGGGTAACAGAATTTAAAGGAGGTAAGAACATCTTTACTTAACTAAACTTTTTATAAGTATGTAGTGAAATCAACGCAAAATGAAATCGCACGTCAATAATTATTAAAAACAGACAGATAGTGTGTTGAATAAAATATAAGACACTACAGATGATAACATTTAAATACAAAAGCATATCTTAATGTAACTTTATAAACATATACTAGACTTTAAAATAAAACAGTTGTTTGAAAAAATAATCCAACCTTTTGAAGGTTTAGTGTGCTCTTTGTGTATTCTTCACATGTGCAGATCAGTGCGTTCAGAAGTCGGTACTGCTCCTTGGGTACTTGACTAGACTGTCAATAAGATACGTAATAACAAACGAAAATTGATTTTTTGCTTAAGCATCTCTTAGTGTTAAGTTAATGAGATTAAACATTCTAATTTCAGAATAATTTTATATTTTGTTTGTATTTCAGACTTCGAGTAGGCTTAAGCACAATGAAAGGGGGTAAACACAGAAAATTCTGCTCGCCTGAAGTCTGCTGTCCTCAATGCTCTGGTGATGGTCAGCATTGAAGGACCAGACAATGAGGCAGTGGACTAAGTTATTTTATAATATAAAATATGACTGTAATATAATAAATTGAGGAAAAATAAATAAACAATAAAATAAATTTTAATGCTTTCATAGCTCCAAATTAGTGTGTATTTTATATAGGAACATGTAGAAAAAAGTGGGTAAATAGCTCCTAAGTATTGTGTTTTGTGATTAAGAAAATGTAGAGAAAAAAAGAAAGCTTAATGGGCACCCTTTTGAATCAACCCCTATTCCGCCATGTCTTGCCGCTGTGCTTGACCAAAATCATGGGGAAATGTCTCTCTCTTGTACTGCTAAATTACAGTAATGTATAAGTATATAATGTACATTACAAATACTATATTTTTACCCTCCATATATTACTGTTGGGATTATTATATTGTAAATGTTCTCAATACTGCATTCTTAACAATGAAGTTCATTTAAAGACAAACAATACATGTGCCATTGTAATATCATCAATAATTGATTTTTAAACATATATGCTCCGGATTGCAGTTAAATCGTCAATTTATGTAATGTTAAACAATATTGTTTAAAAAAATATGCGTACACGTATCCAAAAATTGTAAGCAATTCCCTCATCAGAGCTAAGCACAATACTTATTATTATCACAAGCTCCTACGACCTTGGCCTCTGCCTGGTTTATTTCCTTATCAATTAGCTTAAGCAATGCAACCCAAGTAAGTATCATAATAATTTTGATGCTGATAGATCAAAGTGGAAGTACAATTCTTCATGTTGGCACCGACCGACCGACTAATTTGAATATGGAATGCAATGCAATAACTACAGTCGAGTAAATGAATTTCATTTCACTCAGTTAAGACTAAGAACATGTTGAATGGAGACAGCAGTGTTCGAATCAACATACTCCAAGTTCCAAGTTCAAATATTTGATAACTGTTAAATAAGAGCCTGATTCAAACTGCAAATGTTGTTACAATATAATGAAAATCAGTTTTTATTTATGATAATGTATGTTTATTGTGACTACAGAAATTGTAACGTGATATATGTTAAGGCACTAAACATTTAACATATTGTTATAAAACGTTAAAACTTAAAAAAATGTGTTCAACTGTTCTAATGCGTCCAACTTAGAGAAAAATATATTAACAATTTTTATAAAGTAAACCATAATATGATAGAGTCAATACATATTTATGATTCGTCACCTATTCCAAAACAAGTGAAATGTTCAGGGTAAGTAAGTTCATATTTAAGGCACTTACTATTCGTTGTAAGCATAATAACATATAATACTGTTGTATGTAATACTTTAAATTTAAAAAAACTTTGACCATACAAGAAATGCTGTTTTTTACCATGGATTTAGCTTGAATATGATTATATATGTAGTATAAATATAAATATATGGTTTTTGCCATTACTTCTGAAATAATATGTGATCGGGATTTTTATTGCATTTTTAGTGTAACTGTAAAAAATAAGGATTCTATTTTATCCCACTTTTACAGCGATTTCGGTTGATTAAATCCCCATTGATTACATATCATTTATAATCAACGGCAGGAAATGGCGTCAATATTTCGACGAAATGACGTTATAAATCCAGCAAAATTATCCAGTCAATCTAATTTTGTTTAAATAAAAAGGTCTACAAAATAAAAAGTGGGATAAATAGAATAATAGATTAGTGTTGATTATAGATCAGGTTTATCATGCTCGGAACGAAAACGAAAAAGCACTCGCCAAGGCTCGTGCTTTTTTTCTTAGCCTCGCATGATAAACCAGATTTATAATCAACACTAACCTATAATTCTCTAATTTTCTAATTATGAACACATTCAAAAACGGTCCCATATATGGCTGTAAACACTATTAAAATGTGAGATAACTCGATTGTTCGATTGTTCCTTAAATATCTGATAAGTTCATACATTGCTGGATGTACAATATTTCTGTATGATAAATTTACACATACTTCAGTCAATTATTTTGTTAAATTTTTGTTAAACACATGAAATAATTAAGTTTAATAAGTCTTATATCATTATTATCTGATCTGTTCTGCTGTATTTATTAGTATATGTCCAGTATCATCTGAAAACATCTAGATTTTTATATAAAGTGTTATTTCATATAAAAACTTCACCCACCAGCCATACGTTAACTACGTTCTTTTATTAAAAAAAAACAACTGAAATTCAAATGCTGAAATTCAAAAGAATTTACTTACCCTAGCAACGTCTCTTGGTCATATTTGAAAGTATAATTGGAGTTGTTCCACATTTTTGTCCTTGATTAATAATCTAACAAAATCTTGTAAAAAGTGTTCAATGTTTATAAGCATAATTTCATAAGTTTAGTGTACACGTTTTAACACACCTCTCACCATGAAAGTCTACTAAAATGTTTATTTTAGAACCAATATTCTGTAATACTGTGCAAAATATTAAGTGTCTTGATCCAATTTAAAGAATCCGAAAGCGTCTTCTTTAAATGTACCAGAAATTTAAGACAAATGAAGGTATGTTAATAACACATAAAACACCGACATCCATTTATAATTCCGCTGATCATTTGTTGTTCGTTGAGCGAAACGATGAGCATTTGTTTTAATAAAAACAATATTTCATAAAATGTTTGAATGAAAACGTTTAACAAAATCTTGGTTATTATATATCATTTGAAAAAACACACACTGTATTTTCTATGTTTTTTGAGCGACCATCTTCGCGTCCATCGTTGATTTGGACCCCATGGAAAACAACTTTTTGTGGGAACAACACTTTTTTGTTTACCCAAGACAATGTAGAACATAATAAGCATATATTTTGTTTTAAACACTCCGTCTAATCATGCACCGTGGACCCCCATTTCCACTAGACTACTAGTATATGGTTATTTTGTAAATGTAGGCCAATAAGTTTTATTTTGACATACACTTTTGAAGGTTGGAAAACATAAACGAAATTCCAAAGATGCGCACAATTTCAATTTAGTAAAAAAAAACACTTATGTATATGTCCATTATTAACTTAGTGTTTCGTCTATTTGTATGAATTGTGGGGAAATATCTTCTTTCTAATATATTGGTAGTTATTATAAATTGAGTCGTTCATTATGTTCCTGGTATGAATGTGTTTTGTACTTATTTGTAAATATTATTTCCTTTATATTTTTTGTAAAGAAACTTATTTCAACTATTGTATTAGAAACCTTATATGGTCATATAAATGTAAACTATATATATCAATATAATGTTCATGCTTTGAATAAGAGCAGGTTTTCTGGCGTTTTATTAGGTATATTATTTAAACGTTTACAAGCATTTTGTAGGTTAAAAGCGTCAACAGCAAGTCATATAATTGAGGCTCCTAAAACGCCAACAATGTCAGTGCACAAACATTTGTTAAAACGTGTTTTTTATGTGTTATTTGCTTAAATCAAACGAGACTTAATGAGTAAATGCGTGTAGGTAACATGTTCCTAAAAACCAATGTTAATTATTATTCACTTTAAAATTTAACTCAATGACTGACCTATTAGAGTTTTCAAAGTTTATTATTAATAATTGATTATAGTCCCCGTGAGGACGTTCATAAAGTGCGCTCGCCGCCCATATTTCAGGGCGTCGGCGCGGGGTATTGGGTATAGTTTTCAACAGCAATAACCACGCCTCGGATTTACCTCATCTGCTATGGTACCGCCACGGCGCAAAGCTAACTATGTCTATATTTCATGACGTTTTTATAATAATTCGGTATTTCTTTCATATTTCATTACACTTTTAAGCATGAAAACTCAACTTCTAGTGTTGACGTTAAGCAAATTTTCCGCAATTCCATCTTTGTAAAAAGTATTATTATAATAATATTATTAATTTCTACTTATAAATTAAATCCCGTGAATTAAAGGGACACCAAGCAAGGGTTGCGTTGCATATGGCTTCAGTTGCTTTATCAAAAATTAAAATCGTCTAAGATATATCTTTTATTCTTATAAATGATCATTAAATTCGAAAGCCTCGAGTGAAAGTTCAAAATAAAATTTAACAATAAGAAGGAATATGAACACTTGCGTCGTACATTTGCAAAGCAAATATTAAAACAAAAAGAGTAATAGATATAATAATTGCATTCTGTAAGAGAATCTGTATCTATTTAATCGGTAGTTTCATGTAAAGTAATGATTTTTGCGTCAAACAACTTTATGTTTACAAACATTGGTTGAACTCTTGGTCAGCAAGCGCTTGTTGTTCCTAAACGAGGCTTCAGACCATTTAGTTAATGCACGTAGTTGTGGAAAGCTGAAAAATTTGAGTTATTTATTGTTTTGTATGTGGTACAAAATACTTTAAGTCAGTATTACATGTTATATTCGTGTATTTCAGTATAAACATATATGATACTGTGGGTAATAGTTTGCATTTAATTAAAATTTAAAATATATAATGATATTTTACATGCATACATAAACTGTAATAAAACTTAATATAGTTTATGTGGTTTAAGATCACATGATGACATCGTGATCAAGATGAGAACATAAGAGTTTCAGTGTTATTGTATAATCCCAGATATGATAAATGTAATAGGTCTGGTTATTTGTTTGTTTGTCTGTCCGTCCGTTCGTAATAACAAGGCATTGATTTGCAAATAGTATTACTTGTTTAAATAATAGCTGCAATACAATGATAAACATACATGCGTCTGTACGTTTATCTTATCAAAACTTTTAAAATGAGTTGGTATTTTTTAAAATCAATTTCCCTCAGTATAATCACTTTTTCGAAGATTGTGTATTGAAACGAGGCAATATCCCAGTTAACAGAACCCAATTTCATGCATGGTAGGGGGCGTTATGCATGCTTGCAAATGATTTGTGTGTTTTTAAGTACACAATAATTCCTGTTGCTTGTCTTTTCCCGTTTCGAACAGTTGATGCGTTGATGGAGATACTACGATTTATTATTTATAACTTCAATATATAATTAGGGGGAACAGATTTCTAGAGAAACACAATGCAAACTAAATGATTCATTGATTAATAGGGAGCAAACACGTCGTAACAGTGAACATAACTCGGCTATAAAATAAACGCATGCATGCTTTGATTTCCGAAAACTGTGGAATCTTGTAAGAGAATTTTGACACATTTGTGCTTTAATTAGGGTTCTGTTATCCTTTCTTCATAGACGGTACATTATTATATAACATGATGAGTTCATTACCTGAAAATACAACTAAAATAATCACAACTGATCCTTTCAAGTTTGTGTAACTGGAGAAAAAACATATACTAGTACTGAACACAATTGTAAGAATATTTCATATGTATAATGAATTCGTTAAATATCACAGGCACCTGCAATTAAATGCTCATTTGCGTTTGAAAAACTATATTGATCTTACAAATGAACCCATACACTAGTGGCATCGGATATAGTCAGAAAACACGACACTGAATTATAAAATATTCGCAACTAATCCTTTTCTTGAACCAATACCTATCGAAATTCAGAAAGTCTGGAATGCACGCTTCTATAACACGGCAATAGTCATATGTTTTTCTCTTAACACAACAAACAATCTTCGACTTTTCGGCTGATCGTATTTGTACCGGGGTAAAGACATCAAAAGCGGCCCTCAGGCGGCAAACGAAAGACATTTGCCAAGCATCTCGAGTTAGCAAAGAACCTTTGCAAAATTTTTAATGACATTCAAATGCTAATAAACATGACTTAAATAACAAAAAATATGTTATGATGCCAAAACTTACTGAGTCATTTAGTGATCATATGTGTAACAAATGTGTAGTCATTCATTTCTGACACACAAAACGAAGACTCTATTGGTAAGTATAGCTTAATGTAAATACCGAGCAGTTATCATATTGTGTTAAAACAAAACGTCATTACGATTCATTGTTTCCAAAGAAACTGTGTGTATATATATATGTATTAAATTATAAAAACAAGTTATATATATATATATATATATATATATATATATATATATATATATATATATATATATATATATATATATATATATAACTTGTTTAAATAATAGTGTTTTACTTACTAGTTAACGGAGATACTAGTGCATTAAACAGGACATTTTTAACTCTATAATATTTATATATCCTCCAGTAGTTTCTACTTTAACTTCACGTAAACAGTACATCCCATAACTATTGATCTCTGTTAAATGAAAGTGAGTACTTGTATCGGTTGTCTTTTTGAGTTGTAAAAAAAAAGAAATACTAGAACATTGAACATTGTAAGACAGAGCGTAAGTACACACACATAACACGAACGTATGGGCTAATGAGAAGTAGGATTGTGAGGAAATTTAAACAACGGTATGCTGATATAATTGTTAATGAAGCGCATCGCCTATTGATAAACCAAAAAGTCTCCATCAAAACTTAGCATCATCACTGAAATGGCTTCCGTCTGGAAGACGTGTTACTGGATGCCTTGATTTCTTAGAAAAATGTATATTTTCATAGGGAGGTTTATCGGATGGCCGCTTATACACTGTGGGCTACATTTGCGGATGGACTTGGAATTACACTAGCCATGGCGACCAAAATCTTAGACGGACAAACGAAAGATGCATGTTCATCGCTCACAATACAAAAAAACAACACCTATATCATCTACAATAAATTAAATGCAAAGTGCATCTCTAACAGATAATAATAGCAGATTATGTGAAGAAAATTGATGAAAACATCCAGAAGCACATAAGTACACTATTTATTTCAAGGAACTCTAGAAGTGCTTTTGATTTAATATATTTGTTGTAATTTATTACTCGTGAGAACGTGTGTGTTTTCAATGGAAAAGTAAAAGTACAGACACAATGATCTGCGCGCTTTAAAAAGTAAAAAAAAGTTATTCGAGTCATTCATAGCAAGACAGATTATTATGTAAGGAAGCACATCTCTAGCGCTTAAAATCTATAGGATACTTGAACAAAAATTTCCGGTATGCTTTCCATCATTATTACACGAATGCGTAAATGAACATGACTTTCTGACATTTACCTCGGAGAAAATTTATAGTGAATTAAGTTCCAAACATAAACACTCGTTTTAGTGTCTCAACAATTTCAGTTTTGTGTTTCCAGCGTTTTTCTTTCTATTTAATATAGGGTAAACACTCACATTATATTTAACTGTCAATTTATGGAGACACATACTTGTTTACAAACGACCGGTAGAATTTAACCAAAGGGCACGAAACAATCAAAAGCATCATTTGTTTCAATGGAAATAGACTTATTGCTTAGCAATTTGAACTCGTTTGTATTAATGCGATTAAATTCAACTATTCATATAAAAAGGAGCATTCATGGGTTCATTTGTCGATTTCCTCTTAAAAAAATATTTTCTAAAAAATAAAAATAATTATACGTTTTGTTTAGTACCATTAAATGAGCGTTGCTGTTCTTCTCGCCTGATGTGTTGCAAAATTAATTTACATGAGACCCGAATATTTTCTAAGTAAAGTTTATATACATTGCATGCAACCATTAAATTAAATTTCGACTATAAATATTTTTCAAATATTTATTTTTCTGCTCTAAATTGTAGGTTGCCATTACAGGTGGAACGCTAAATACGTAATTGTATTGTATGATATGAAACGAATTTTCGTGACGTATAGTAGTATATACACATGCCCTAGCGTTTTCTTTACTTTAGTGTAGTAAAATTCTCATTCAAGTGTGCGATGTTTTAGTTCGAATCCCAATAGACGATCTTATTGAGTAAATGTGTATTTGAATTGTATCTACTTTTTATTTGAACACATTAATGTTTGTTATTTAAAATGAGGGAATCAGTTTCCTTAAATATAGTTATGCACCAAACGCAAATATAATTTGCTGAATAGAAAATTACTATGTATGACGTCAAAAATAGCTATGCTTTGCTAAAAAAGTACAATAATTTTCGATTTGGTTTTAATGCGCATAATAAGATTTACAATAAAATATCGCCATCGGGTCAATAATGTCGGTCGGTCATCTTAGGGGATTATCGCTTGATGACGCACAACAACTAATTATTTACCATTCAGTAAACTTTTTTCATGCGGATATGATATTGCCTATAAAAAGTATTTGTAATGATATAAAAAAGCATTCATTATAAAATACACATCAAAACATATTTTGGAGTATGCTAAATGATAAGTGCTTTTTGGAAAGAAATAATGGGGATACATATTTGTGCTATTTAATTTCATGTCGCGATAATCACATCTTATAAGGTTCAATAAGCGTTTTGCAAACGTTACCTATTTGTGTATAATTATATCGTTTACATATAATTGATACACACTCGGTTTCGTATAAGTTATCTTATTTCATGCATTGAAAAGGAAATGTGTGTTTCCATTCTACGTAGACGATTGTACAAAGGCTTTCCAACTACGAAAAGTTCGCCATTTCAATTTTTGTAGTGATTTAAGTTAGTTTTGACGAAGTAAGTTTTAATGCAAACGTTTATATGTTAGGCGTGAGATTATCAAATACGAGTTTTGAAAAGCAGACTTTTCAGATTGAAACTTGAGGTCCAGAACAGCCAAAAGGTACAGTCAAAATGGGCAATTACAAAACCAAATGTATTTGATTCTTGTACTTTAACGGTTCAGAATTACCAAGGCGAAGACATGAGCGTTTCCTCACGAATATCATTACTTAGTTCAGAACACCATCAAGCTGAAATTAAATAACTACATCAATGAAGCCCTGCTGTCAACTGCTGGAGAAGTTTATGAAGAGATGAAAAAGGAAGAACAACCAATGGGTGATCAGAGATCATGGACCTCTTCGACAAAGAAGGGAGCTGAAGAATGAGACGTACACCAGCCAGGACTCTAGTTACAACAAGAGAGTGAACCTTAAGGTGAAAAAGAAGATAAAAAAGAAAAAGGAGGAGTGGACTAAGGGACAATGTGTAAGTCCTGACACAGAGATGATCTCATACAACAGTAAGAGGACTAAAAAAACATTAAAACCCTCACGAAGACCAGTTAGTCCAATGCCAGTTATATCAGATGCTAATTGGGACTAAGAATCAGAAAGTGACACAGTGCTGAATAGGTGGATAGATTCTGCAACGACCTTTACAAAATGCCGCTTCAAACAGACCCCAGTCTCTTTAGAATGATCTCAGACCTCAAGCAGACGATGAAAGTACGTCAAAACTGAAGGCAGAGGTGAAAGGTGCATTGCGCAGTCCGAATGAAGGAACATATCTTGAAGTGAAAAACGTCCCTTCACAGCTGATTAAGAACGGGGGAGAAGCAACTACTGCAGTTATGACGGCATTATGCCGAAAGATATGGAATGAAAAGAAGTGGCCTAAGGAGTGGACCCAGTTGTTCACTGTTTCCCTAACAAGCACATGCAAAATCATGCTGTGCTAAATTTACCGCATCATAGGCCTAATAAGCTATACTAGCAAAATCAAGCTACGCATAACGTATAACCATTAAACATATGACCGAGGAACTGCTGGTGGATAAGCAGACTGCATTCAGAGCTCGACGTGTAACAAATATTCAACTGGGGAGTAATCATTTAGAAACACCTTACATACCAACGTGAACTTCTCCACAACTTCATCGACTTGAACACAAGAGTTTGACCGCGTTTGACATGATGGCTTATGACAGTGTCTGATTCAGGATTCAACATTGACGGTGGGTGCAAGTCGTCTAAATACTCTACGGAAAGGCAAGCAGCGAACAACTTCTCAATGGAAAGATTGGGGACTTCAGAACATTAGTTGGCGTCCGTAAGGGACGTCTTCTATCATCTGTTTTGTTAAACCTTTTCATACAAAAGGGAATAAAGGAATGGAGGGGACTCTTCAAGACCACCAATTATCAATCTCCATTGTTGACAGACTGATTTTCAACTTAAAATTTTCGAATGACACCAGCAGTGAACTCCAAGTTCCAACCAACACAATTTATGAAAGAACATGAGCGTGCGGGATGGAGATCAACAAGGAAAAGTCGAAGATCATTGTAAAAATCACGAACGACAGCAGTGCAGACATCGCAATCAACATAAACAAGCAAGCATTTCCAAGAATAATACTTGTACCGCTGAGGTCCGATGCAGCAGCGATGGCCAGACTGAGCAAATTGTGGACAAACATCCTATTAAGCTTATCCGACATGAACGGGCTATACAAGCCCCTCGTAGTATCCATCACTATGAACGGCTGCGAAACATTGGCACTTCACGTGGACACAAAGCGCAGAATACAGGCATTTGAACACAGGTTTCTACGCATCTTCATCCATAGAGCACAATACTATCGTTCGGAACAGCAGCAGCTCTTGACCCACCATCAACCCTCCTTGTGAACTATGAGCTACTCTAAGCAGCTCACAACAGTCATGACCGACGGAGGATCTCTGTGTCTTTATCCCTCATCTCCCTCTAACGAAAAGACCGGTCAAGGGAATGATGATAATGATTATTATGGTGCATATTGCAGTTTTAACAGTAAATCAAAACAAGGCCAGTAATCTTTGTATTGATTTTAATTTTACACAGGGTGTATGAATGTTACGAATGCAAATGCATTATCAAACATTCAAATTATTCAAAAAATCACCAAAACTTGCGCAGTATGTATGTCAAACATCAGTACACCAGTACATCAGTATGTCAAATCGTTACGTCGTAAATATGAGTTTTTGTTTAAGCCTTTGATTAAAATTTCATTTTAGTATAATATAGGCTAATGAGGTGGCTCAATTAATATCTGTACATATGGCAATAGGTTATATTGAGTAATTATGTAATTGCAACACGATCGCCTTACGCCTTTCAAACGTATTTCTAGTCATGTTGTGCCAATGTAAGGAAAGGCGTAATCGAGACTATTACGTAATAATGTTATATCAATTAAGAACGAAGAAGATGCACCACCTTAAATTATTTATGAGGAAAAAAAGTGGATAGCGATACGAACACGACATCTGGATTGCTTTTAAGTATTTTCACGTAGCGACGTTCCTATTATTATACTTGATTTTTTGGGGGAATACTTCCAGTTCGAAACGCCATTCGAGTGTACACCGAGCAAATCCAAGCTTTACGTACATAATGAAGGTTGTATAGAACGACGATTTTTGCCTGCATACTCACTACCGCAGTCTCTGTAAAACAAATTAACAATATTTTACTATTGGTTTGATAACAATATTACACACATTTGTGTCCAATTTTTATGTAGTAACTTTTTGAACAGTATAAAATGACTTCAAAACGATAGTAATTCGAACACCAATAAAACGCCCACATCACCTTATCAAAGCTTAACAGTCATCTAATGTGTGTATGTGTTTGTAAATTCTAAAAACATTATTTGATGAATAAATCTAGTTGTTTAAAATTTATCATAATCTTAACATACGGTTTACAACGAGTTTAATAGTAAATACCACGAGTGCAATGGCGAGAAGCCAAACCAAATATGAACGACGTAAAACTGTAGCGGAAATATCGGTTGCCAATTGCGCAATTGGTCAGGCAAACAACGAAAGTAAAATCAACTATGAACAGAGTAAAACTGTAGCGGGAATATTAGTTGTCAATTGCGAATTTGTTCATGCCTAAAGTCTTGCAAACTTACGACACTGGTTTGATAAAGAACACTTACTGTTGTTGATTAAAATGTAAATGCTTATATAAATAAGCAGTTAATATTGTACACTTTATATTGGCTCTGTGAGGTTGTGAGACTTTGAATAATATATGGCAAGCTATACACAACCATGTTTACAGTAGAGATTATTAACAATGATTGCCTCTGATTGATATATCAGCACTTGCTTGAGGGACAAATTATTCGTCATGATTTTTTAGGTATATAATCAGCAGATACTGTTAATAATTATTATGTTCATCTCGAGTAAAGTACCAATTTTGCTGTTCGAATAATCTAGATTTTCAAGTAGTCTTGCTAATATGTAGCAATAATCTAGTTTCCGATAAGACACATAACTAATCATTTTTCCTGATGTTGTATTTTTTTACCATAATGACGTTCTTTTTTTATATTATAATACTATGGAAACGTATATGGTACACCCTGATACTGTGATGGTGTCAACATTCTATGACGGCATGATATGAAAAAGGTGTCATGTCGTCAAATATAACTCATCATGTCGACTATAACTACGATGGCAAGGCATTTTCAAAAGAGCATGACGCCTAAAACTATGTTGATTTGTCGACATAAGATAAGTTGTCAAGACTTGAACAACCCGCATGTTGACATAAGAGCCTAAATCTCTGACGATATTTTAACCTTTAGCCGTCTTGTAAATTTAACTATTTCTGTGTTGTTTACTGTATGACGGCATATATCTTGATGACTTGCAAGAAACATAATGTTGACATGGCGATATAACTGAAAGAGTCGATATAATTTATGTGGACAAAAGTCGTTGTTTAAAAATTATGGAAGCGTATATGGTGCCCAAATAATATGGTCATGCCGGATTAGTTTATATCGGCTTACTGTGAAATAACATTTTTAGTTCAGTTTTTATTGTGCTATATTGTTGTTTGTTTGTTTTTTTGCTCATTTTTAGTTCAGTTTTTATCGCAAATGTTCTATTGAGTGTACTTCAGTACTTTCAATACGATTCACCAATACACTAGTGCTGTATGACTTTTACATTGATAGTGACACTTTTGTTCAGTTCTTTCAGATAAACCAAATTTAGGGACACTTTTTTAAGTTTAAACATGATATTTCTGTTGTTATTCTTGATTTTGTTATCCCCCGTAATAGGCGGAGGGATATTGTTTTGGCGTTGTCCATCCGTCCGTCCTTCCGGCACTTTTGTGTCCGGAGCCATACCTTGGAATTGCTGTGGCGGATTTTATTGACACTTGGTATGAGTATATATATATGGATAAGAGGATGATGCACGCAAAATGGCATTGTACACCATCTGTTAATAATGGAGTTATGGCCCTTTATATCTTGAAAAAAAAATGCTTTTTAATATAAGCTTAGAGCTTTATCTCCATTAACACATGAGTCAGAGCCATGAAACTTGCCATAGTTGATCTCTTTTCATCTGGGGGTGTTCACATTCAACACCCATAATCCTAGGGTTAAAGGTCAAGGTCACACATTGAGGTCGAAGGTCACAAATTTGATTCATTATTAGGTTATTCCTTTACTATGCATCAAAGGATTGTGTAATAACTGCATTTTATTGTCTGAAAACCAATCAAATGAGTTATAAAAAAGAATTGAGAAATGGCAGAACCCTTCACTTATATCTTTTCTTTTAGTTCTACACCCATCCATAAACACAATTTATTTGGCAGGGATATCAATTCAAGGAATTTGCTTGTCATCTTAATGTTTGCACGTTTATGATATATTATTCTTCAAATGATGGAGGTCAAATGTTTTTTATGCCCCGAAGGTGGGCATATAGTGATCGGACTGTCCGTCATACTTTTTGGAAAAATGCTCATTACTTCTATGTCACTTCAGATGCAACCTTCATATTTGGTATGCATGTGTATATGAACAAGGCATTTCCATACGCACACAAATTTTGACCCCTTTGACCTTGACCTTGAAGTTAGGGTCCGCGTTTGGGTTTTAAAATCTGCGTTAGGGTTTCAAAAAATGCTCATAACTTCTATATCGCTTCAGATGTAACCTTCATATTTGGTAAGCATGCGTATATGAACAAGACCTTACCATACGCACACAATTTTTGACCCCTTTGACCTTGACCTTGAACTTAGGGTGCGCGTTTAGGTTTAAAAATCAGCGTTTAGGTTTCGAAAAATGCTCATAACTTCTATCAAAGCATTTTTCAGGGGCATATGTCATTCCATGGAGACAGCTCTTATTTATTCAATTTTAACCATTTCTATAATTCTCAAAACATTTGAATGAAAGTACGAACACTGTTTTTCATGCCAATGTAATCATTCTGATTCGATGAGTTATTTCCCATAATGTTTGTATGTTTATGATATTTTTTTCTCCTAATGATGTACGTTAAAATGTTTTGTTTTTTTTCAACTTTAACCATTTCTATAATTCTGAAAACATTTGAATGAAACTACAAAACAATTTTATTCATGTCAATGTTAATCATTCTGATTCGATGAGTTATTACCCTTTGATGCCATAGGCTTTATGAGGTATAACCTTTTAGTTTTCTGCACTCAGCAGCCACTTATTGAATTTATATTAAAATATAGAAGTACCAAGATGCGCATATGGTCACATACACACATACACACATACATACATACATACATACATACATACATACATACAAACATACATACATACATACATACATACATACATACATACATACATACATACATACATACATACATACATACATACATACATACATACATACATACATACATACATACATACATACATACATACATACATACATACATACACACACCCACACATACATGTGTTTAGCTCACATAAGCACTTTAGTGCTCGTGGTGATATTTGATTGACCTGTGTCCGTCGTGAACCTTTGCATTATGAACACTAGAGACAGCATTTCTTGTCCGATCTTCATGAAACTTTGTCAGGACATTTGTCCAAATCATACCTCAACTGAGTTCTAAACTAGTCATGTGGGGTCGAAAACTAGGTAAAACAAATAAAGACCTTGTGAATACTCTAGAAGTCACATTGACTTTGCCAAAATGTTTGTGTAAAGGATATGTCACTTCTTGAGTTCGAAAATGGTTTTGGTCGGTTGAAAAAACATGGCCGCCAGGGGGCGGGACAGTTTTCCGGACATGGCTATAAAGTGTAGGTTCCAGCTGGTGTCAATGGATTTATGAACACAATAAGAAAATAAGGACTTCAAAATCCCAAGAAGAAAGTTGTTTATATGGTGAAAACATGTTATTATTTACTTTTTTTGAAAGATTTCATTAGAACTGGTTCATGTATCACTGACGTATATGTTATTTTAATTGTGCACATTGTTCCAAACTTCATAATAGAATGTTAATATATGTAATTACATTACCCCACCCACTTCTGACCATTTCATATGTCCTTAACTTTGTTTTCATTTGTCTTACTTTTTCTGAATAAATACTGAAGGACGGGTTGTAACTCATTAGATGTTGTTTTATAACTCATCTTTTTAAATTTGATATTTAGAATAAAAGATTTATAATTTAAATTATCAGCTTCTATGCGAAGATTTGAAGCTCAACTTTTGTTAAATCTGAATAAAGTTTTTATTGAATCGGATTATAATGCTCACCATTATAGTATCTGATTGATACCTCACTGTAGCTATTGAAGTGTTTTCTTGAACGCGCTTTTCGGTCTTTTAAATGTAAAATGTTTAGTTGTCTCTAGTTTACAATGTGCATGTTTTTTTGTGAGGAACTAATTTGAATAAAGCCGAATTAAATACCAAAACTAACCTACTTACATCGATGAAGCGACAAAAAGAGCGTTTCAATTCTTATACATGTAATTGCAATATCATTCTGCATGTGCATATGTTTTCAATGGTTTGGCTAAAAGACAATATAATTTGGGATTTATTCGTGCATGAATTAAGTAAGCGCCTCATTTTCCAATACGCAGTTTCGACTGTGTACATGTCGCAAATGGCATAATTAATCCAAGTAGTCCCACGCTTAATTTCCTCGTGCGCTTCGTGGAGGCAACTCGCTTCATTGAATATTAAAGGCCAGTCAAATGATATACTATAGCCAATCAGAATAATGTACACTAGTGGAACATAGGGCACTTGTAAATATGTAATCAACTGCAAGAAAAAAAAATGCCATTAAAGTCAAGCGTTACTTTTTATATTCGCCGTTCATTTTTGTCGTTTGACAATGATGACTGCACGTATAATTGGCGATTAAATGCATAATTCGCTTTCAATAACACATTTATAATCCGGTAGAGTATATATATATATATATATATATATATATATATATATATATATATATATATATATATATATATATATATATATATATATATATATATATATGTAGGGTCAAACCATAGACCGATCTAGTCAAAGGGTACGTGTATCACAACTCATACAAAAACTAATTTGGTATTAATGACACAGCTGAGTAGGTGATTTCGCTTTAGTGAAAATTTTGACGGACGACGAAGACCGATCACATTAACTAGCCCTAAAATTGATCTACAAATAGCCCAATTTTGTGTCACATTTGAATAATTTTCTTTTTCCTCAAGAACGAATTATTTGACCATTCAAAAAAATAAAGATCGAATTGCAGTATGAACATTTATTTCAAACATGTACTACATACACTAGAGTTTCAGGAACAGCAAATCAAGTAAGAAAATACAAAATAAACATATCATATATCTGCACCCGTGTAAATATTAAATATAAGATTTACACCAGTCGTTTAGTTCAATATATTGAAGTTTGAAATGAAATGTTAAAGCGGGTATATACGATTTTTTATATGTGTTTAATTGTAATAAATTGATAGAATATGTTACAATTACACACAATAGGCAAGAAAAATTATACATTAAAGCCGAATTTCATAAAATGCATCAAAGACAAATTAGCGGCCCGAGCCGATTGTGACGTACATATCTTCCTACAATAACCGAAGCATTCGTATTTGTATTAGGATTGGAGTTAGTGTTCGTGTGTCGTATGAATAGATATCGTTGCAGGAATTCAAATAAACCGTTAAACTAAGTTTAGATTCACATCGTACATGTATGATACACATGCTGGCGAATTCGGCTGTACAGCCGTTTTCAATTTCAGAATTAAATATCTGGCTTATTTCGCATTTTTCGACACATGTTCTTCTTAACTTTTATTTTAACTTATATTGAAATATATATATATAATACGTTTTTTACACATTTTATATAAATTCATAAATATTTGACAAAATCGTATATACCCGCTTTAATAAATCTTTTGAAATAACCATATTTTGAAAGGAACATTTCACAATTTATGAGGATTTCATAACTAAATGACCGCCATGTTTTCAAACAATTAGTGACGTTTCATTCATTCTTTTGAAATCTAACAATGAAATGATGAACATGATTAATCTGTTTTTGCCAAGTTTGCAATGTCTGTAAATGTGTACAACAATATGAGTGAATTTATTTTAGCAAAGAAAAAAAAAACAACGTTTAACTACTCCATGATCAATTCCAATTACAAGAATATCATTTTTGTGTTTCTTATCGACACATTGTAAATAAAACTCGAAACGAAATTTACTGGAACGAAACTAACTTAACGATTAAATTTGGGTATGAAGTCATCTTTACATCCAAACTGCGGTTTCTTTACAAAGTATCTCTCTTGAATACGATCAATGGTTTCCAATACGCAAGGAAGCCGAAATGAAAAATCTCGGGTTCCATACGCCTTAGGCTGGTAGGACATTACTATCGATATCCCATTTGGTGCTTCCACATGTCTTTGCTGCCGAATCCGATGAGAATTCCATAGATGGGTGAAAGATTTCAGATCACGTTGTATTAATGGTATGAAACAGAGTCCCAAGCATTCTAAATGCACAGGATCATCAATCCGAAGCAAGCCGCTGTCTACCATATCCTTAAAATAGTTCCTCCAAAACACAGTAAAACTGACTCTTAAATTTACCCAAAAACGTTCAATTCTTTGATTGCCAGTGGATCACCCAGTCATGTAACTGTTCATTCCAGACATGTTATCTCTGTCATTAAACCTAAACGCTATCTGCATAGCTCGTACCCAAACGTTTTCTGTCCCTGCATCGCCGCGAACCAGACGTAGAAGGCGACCAATACGTTTCACAAAGTTAACAAAGAAGCCCGCGATAATTCGAGGGTCATTATTCGAATAACATTCCTCCAGCCATAATATGCAACTGGAAAATCCATCCACCGCAATATGTATAGCAATTCCAAAAGGCTTTAGCTTATCATACCCATCAATGTGTATAGTAAAGACTAGATAGTATTAGGACATTTATTGGTATAGACTCTGAGTCGCAGGCGATGTGCAGACCTGAGAGCAACACCCTCAGGATCAATTACCTTGCATACACACCTTGTTGTTTCTTGGGTTACTTTGACATTTGTGGTTTTGTTGACCAGTTTCCATATAGTTTTATAACCACATACAGCCATCCCTCTTTGATATACTGAGCGAATTGCTCGTATAACGTCTGGAAGAGGAGATGACGCGTTGCGTCTTTTGAGACCTTCGCAGTATCCGTTTCAGTTGACTCAAACTGAGAGCAGAGTTGTGTAGGAAAAGCAAAAATCCACATATATCCAGACGCGTAGAGCCCTGTTTGTGATAACGTGAAATCCAAACATCCCTTTCTTGATTTGAAAGTACAGCTAACGATGAGTCAACATATATCAGTACCACTAAGACAAAAATCTGCAATATAAAAAAGTTGTGAGTCGTTTAACACACGTTTTGCATGTATTAGTTAAAGAAATATATCTAAATGAATCAATCGAGATTTAAGCTCTCTAAACGCTCATAAAACCCAACGAACACATTAATATTTATTGTTTGCAAACACTGTATGCTATTTTTAAATTTATACCAAGCATTCCTGCTGTAAAAATGGACTGTCTGAGGTCTTGCGTGTTTCGAAAGAATATACCAGAAACTAAATATCTGTTCGACGCCGGAAGTCATGAACCAATATTGCAATAATGTGATGATGTCAAAGTTCTACAACGACATGATATGAAAAAGGTGTCATGGCGTAAAAAAGTAACTCATCGTGTCGACTAAAACTATGATAGCAAGTCATTTTCACAAGAGCATGACGCCAAAAGTTATGTAGATTTGTCGACTTAGATCATGTCGACCAAATATATTTTCGGGAAAAGCCGGAAAAATGTACGTCGAGACTTCAACTTAATGTCGTTATGACGAGTAAAATTAAGGTGGGAAAAGCTACAAAACTATGTCGACATACCATGTTATTTCACAGTAAGTCGATATAGATTATTCCGACATGACCACATTATTGGGGTGTACCATATACGTTTCCGTATAATACCGATTATATTTTTATGACACGTCTTGTTTCTTTATTAAGGCGCCTTTTTGTCGTGGTTATCTCATTTCCGTATATGGAATGCACTCTTTACCTCTCATTTGGAGAGCTAACTTTTTGTAATGTATATTTCATCATTTCAAAATAAGCCTATTATATAGGAGCCTTTTTACAGATTTAGGCATGTATTGAAGTTTGTCATAAGTGCTTTTTAATGATAAATGTAAACAGTTGATCTAAAAAAAATCCAGTTAAAAAACGAGAATAAAATACAAGGAAGAAAAAAAGTAATCCTCAACTGGGCTCGAACCACTGCTCCCTAGAGCCCGGGAGTAAAAGCCTATCGCGTTGACCACTCGGCCATTGCTCATGCAATGAAGACGTATGTTATACTTTATCCTCGTAGTATCACAAAATATATCGACAACAACACAACTCTCCAAATTATTCAATCGTTTCGCGTTGCAACGCTTTATAAATTTCAGGTTTTCAAATTTGCAAAAGATGCTTATAATGGATATTTTAGAGCATGGTTAATGTTCAGTATTACTGTGTTTTCACAGATATCATAACTACAACAAAAATTTGCGAATCTGAAACAAAAATTGTCAATTTACCAAAACGTGAAAAGGCCCCTTTAAGTAAAAGCAATAATACACAAATCAAAATAATATTTCTTAAAATGCTAAAATGATTATTCCACCAATTCCGGCAATTTATGTGAATATAAAAAAAATCAAAAGTAAATGTACACATTAAAGGGGCTTTTTCACAGATTTTGGCATGGTTTGACGTTTGTCATTAAATGCTTTATATTGATAAATGTAAACATTTGATACAAAAAGCTCCAGTAAAAAAAGAAAGAAGAAACTTAAAAAGGAAAAAAAGTTAACCCTCAGCAGGGCTCAAACCACTGACCCCTGGAGTCCTGGAGTAAAAAGTCTTCTACTTAGACAACTCGGCCATTCTTCTGAATACAATGCCAGATAAATGTTATACTTTATATAAGGAATCCTCGTAGTTAAACAAAATATAACGACAACAACAGAACTCTCCAAATTATAAATTCGTTTCGCGTTACAACGCTTCATACATTTTCGGGTTTTTAAATCGTAAAAATATGCATATAATGGCTTTTTTAGAGCATGTTTCAGTATTCAGTTTCCTCACAAATATCATAACTAAAACGAAAATTTGCGAATCTGAAACAACTTTTTTCACTTTTGTCAATTTACCCAAACGTGAAAAGGCCCCTTTAAACTCATAAGCGATAGTCTTTCTTCCAAAGTAACTAAACGGCATACTAGTGTATATGATGTCTATATTAAATGGTCCTGTGACCTTTACCACTGATTGGATTACCTCCAAAATATAAGCAGTTATTCTTTTGTCCCAAGTTAGTAGGATACATATGTTGATGCTCGTTTTTCAAAGCGTACTTAATATACTGTTACTGAAGACGCATGAACGACCTAACGACTTATACTATTATGGAATGTCATACACAATATACAGACAAGTATATACCAAAATTTAAAACTAACACCGTATCATGAATACATAATGGTTCGAGTCAAAATTAAAAAAATAATTGGAAGATATCTTACCAAACGACTGTCTAATTAAAAAGAAAATGAAACGATATATCTATAGGTGTAAATATGTGTTGTTTACTATCCGATAACGCAACATCAAGATAAATGAATAATAATGATTTCGTAAAACAAACACAACTGAAACAAAGCCATACATTCGAATTTATTTATGAAATTAATAAAAATGTGTTTCTGAAGTCCAACAAATATTTACTCACCCTTGCACCTTCTTTTTCCTCATATTTAACAGAATAATTTCACATTTTTTGTTTGTGACTTCTAACTAACGAAAGACAAATATTGCAATAGAAGTGTCCATTTTGTCTTATCTAAACTTTGGTTTCGTACACATTTTTTACACAACATAAAACTTATGATAAATACCGACTTTAAAGGAAAACACATCAGAAATTAAAGACTAATGATTTTATATTTGTTTTTCACAGTCACGTTTATCACTTAGAGCTATATAATGTAGTCATTCTTCTGTTGTAAAAATCTGAGAAAGTTTAGAGATACTGTTTTCGTCTTACCATTATTTGCCAAATACCTCATAGCTCGATGCAGCATCTCTTCTTGTTCTTGTATACCAACACAATTAATGGTCGATGAAACCTGTTTGAGTGGTTTGATGTAGAGACACAAAGCAAGCATTACAATTGATATCACGCAACAAATGGACAATCATTGACATTGTTGAGTTTCTAATAATAGCATTACAAATAAACAAATGAATTAGTGTTTGAACACAGATTCAGATATGTGTTCACAATGATTTAAAGTATTGCTTTGTTGACTATTTAAACAAAGGAGTATCATTATTCGTGATTATAATGAATTTAACCATGGTAGTGGTTTCATTTTAAAAGCAATTTATGATACGTATTATAAGGCAGTTGATAGTGCAAATCAATTATAATCAAACCAGTTTAATAAACATACAACTATAGTTCTTACTAACGTTATATACTTTATAATATCTAAATTATTTTTGGATAGTTTTATTGTACCGATGACTTGAACAAAACCAATAAAGTTGTATATTCTTTAACCATTGATGTGATGTAGCATTTTGAAACAAAATTAAGCATAGTATGTTTATATTTTAATAATATGCGTGTCTTTATTATAATTATTATTTTAACGGTGTACACTGACGTAAAAATGTGTCTGCATTCTCAAGGTAATTTCCTGTCAATTATATATATCAGGTTAATAAAATAATGATACTTACAATTAAAAACAATTAACATTCATGTTTGGTACAGTCATATGTTGTAAATAAATCATCAAGTTGCTAACTGTGATGTGGCGGTATTTGTATGGTGCCGTGAATACTTTTCAAAATCTATTAATAAACATAAAACAATATGTTTCGCAAACATATATAAAACTAACTAATATATACGCACTGAGTATACAAACTAAATAAACTTATAGACAAATAGCATAACAGTTTATTTGTTTTATGAAAAGCAATCGAACACATTTGAAAAGTGTGTTTAATATCGTGTTATGTGCTATTTAAACGACAACAGCTTTTATCATTCGTTCATATCTTTATGTGTATGTGCTTATTAGGTTTGATCGACAGAAAAAAACAACAGGAGTTTATTAATGAAGTCATGTTTTATTAATTGAAAGTCTCACATATCTGTTCGGGATTTACTAATTCTTACACTCATCTACTACATGTGCTATTAGTATTTCAACCACATCTACCGCTATTGGTTTTGCGGCAACAGCTATATAATTGCATTACATTCAATGTTTTCATTACTTGGTAGGTCGGTCATGTGTCTTCATGAACCATAAAGTTCGATATGAACTATTAGCGTCAAAATAGGTATGCGTCCTACTTGTGAGGAATGTGTGACACCAAACAAATCTACGAGTCAGTTGGAGAGGAGAATAAAAAAGGATGCATCACTATGCTTCTTAGTTATTATTTATGAAATAATCGTTTGTTAAGAATTATGTGCACATTTACTAATGAACAATATGTTAACGTTTACACAACTTGTCGTCCGTTAGCATGCCCTTAATATTTGTTTAAATTTGTTTGATATTATACTACTACAGTTAACGTTAACATTCACTTTAATTTACTAAATAGGGAAAACATAAATTATTGAGAAAACGTCTAATGTAAAGATTTCAACATGTATATAGTTAGGGCAAAAAAGGAGTTTGTTCACTATATTATGTCAATACATACATTAGAAACATAACGCACTCCACAAAAGAGGAGTGTCAATATACATTAGAGACATAGCGCACTTCACGAAAGAGGACTGTCAATAAAACGAAAAAATTTACCACCCAAGAGAGGTTCCATTCTAACGAAATATTCCTCATTTCTTATTCTTAAAGAGGCTTCGTCACTCTGTCTCAGTTTGCGGATATTTCGAATCCCTGAGGTGTCTTGTCAGTGATATTATTGAACAGTTCGGAACAAGAAAAATAACCTTTCTAAAATTCAATGAGTTTTGTTAACTTTAATTCGGGAAATAAATTAAGCATCTATCATCTATTTTTAAACGGGACTGTTTATACGTGTATATAAATTGATTGTTCAAACAGGATCCAAGTCTAGGGTGTGTAATGTAAGTTCATTTCTATTTCATAGATAAATATTACGGATAAAAGTATCTTTCTTAGTATGCAGCATGAAAGCTTGTTAATAAGAGAAGAAATAAATCAATATAAAAAGAAAATCGACATGGAAATAAACACTGATGTCCTTATGGTAATAAATATACAAAATCAATGGAAAAAACATTGATTACGTGTTATGTCGGACCCTGAATTACACTCCCTCTTAACGAGACTTCTCGAAAAACTATATTGTTAGAAGGAATCTCTCTTTTTGAGGATGTTTACAAGTGCGCTGGATGTACATCCCTGATTATTCATTAAAAAGTCAGTTACAATTTGAAATATATTTTAATAACAATATATTCGTACCTATTGCCAAACCCTTGATTCGTATATTAATTTAAATGCCCTAAATACCCTAGCGAATATAACATTCCGATCGTATCATATATTTTTACAATTGTTAATGAATATGTTCTGTTCTAGAATATATGGTGTAACCTTATTTTAAATCAACATGTTTATAATTTAATGCTCCAACAGTCAGTGTAATACATACAACCACTGTTGTGAGTTTTCATTCCTTAAAACATGCAATCTTGCTCGATACTGTTGGCAGTCAAGGCTCTCGCTGCATAAAAATTAACGCAATAAATCTTTAAATAAAATCAAATTATAGCATTTGATAAGACACCGATTAAAAGAAGATCGTTAACTCTGGAGCCGCAGCTGGAAATAAGTACGGGAGATTATTCACACACGGTACAGATTTGTTGAATGTTTATGTAACATAAATACGTGCGTGAATATATTTCTACATATAGATTCAAGACTGAAGATATATAGTTTTGACTGCTTGTTTAATTATTTTACGTTTATTTAGATTCTGAAATTCAATAAAGCACAGTTGTAAAAGCAGGTAATTCAGTAAACAAAGTCGAGCCCAGCAGGTGTTATTATCAAGCCAGTGAATATTAAATTATGTCTAGTTGTTGTACGTCTCGTGATTGATAAGGATTTTAAATGTAAAGGTTGAATTCGATTATCCGTTTAATGATTGTTGAAACTAATAAAGAAACAGAAAAATAGCATCATTTTGGTTGCAATAAAATATTGTTAGCATTTTATCGAGTAAACTTAAACATAAAATTTAAATAATGGACACATTTTTAAGAATTATAACGGTACACCGTTCGGGAAAAAAATGTTTGGATTTTATTGTAATTGTTTTTTTTAAATATTTGCTAACCGTATTTAAATAGCAATAATACGCTCTAATTCACGGTGTTTACTTCCATCAAAACGTACAAAAGCATGTACATCTCTCGTCCCGGCCTCCTTTCTATAACGTTCAATAACCTTAATAACATTGAATTTGTTAAAAATTCGATTGCGTTTTTTGGTAGCTTTTTATAAGTCTCGAGTTGATATTGGCAAATCTAATGTATTTAACATCTTATCATTAAAACAAATACACTTTGTGAAATTTGTCGCGTGATACGAAGAAAAGTAATTTATATAACTAAAGATATGTAATATGTCATTTTCACTTCAAAAGCTCCAGTAGTGCGATTGATGTACTACTATTTGCACAAACATGTCAGTCAGTGTGATAGAGTCAATCATATATTGATTCATTTTGTGATCGAGATTTAATCATATTCTCAAAGAATGCTTCGAAAGTGAGCATCGAACGCAGAAACTATCGGTCGCTCGTTGAACACCATGTCTACTACACGCCAATGCGCCACGGTTGATTTGCATCTAACCAATAATGTTAAATTGATATAAAATTGAAATGGGTTCCTTTGTAATGCTCTTTAATTTAAAATGTGATGTTATGTATTAGTTAAGCCTGGAAGTTAATGGAAATATTCTTGACAAATTGTGAGGTTTCTAGCTCCTTTAAACCGACTTAAATATGTTTCCCTTACCCAAATGTTATTGATTTCGTGTGTTTGGGTTGCGCATTTGGGTGCACTGTCTTATTAGTTGTGGGTTTTGTCATGATATTAGGCAACAGGTCTAATGACCTTATAATGGGGAACATTAAAGCTGTCTTGCCAAAAATATTTAGTTGTTACTTTCAACAATGACGATTAGAAGCAAAACTAATCTTACTGGTAAGCTTTGAGACATGCATGTCGTTTTAAAATATAATATAATAATAGTATACAGTATAATAGTAGTCATGTTCTTATATTTATATTTGTATTCAAATTGTTAGTGTAAGTTGTATGGTCTCATGTTTAGCTAATTTGTAAACGCTATTGTTTAATTGTTTTAATATCCTTATTTCGGCATACAAGATGCTTACCTTTTAAAGCATTCGAAATCTTCTGCATAGCCGAAACACTCAGAATGTAGCTTAAAACAAATACAGTCCACTCTCGTTGTCTCGAAGTCGGCGGGAACAAGAAAAAATATCGAGATAACGAGAGTTCAAGATATCCGAGTAGGCGTTTTCAAAGCAAAAATGAGACGAAAATTTACCTTGCTTTTAGCATCTAAATACCTGCTAAGTGGTCTAACTAAAGCCGTCACCGTGTGGCATAATACTCTCTACCTGATATATACGCGTTTTTACGAGGCACGATTAATTTTGCTATTAAATGCTTAAAATGACGTTTTAAGTATTACAGAATTGCACATGCAGTTAAATTTTTCTAATCTGTCGAGTAAACATTCGGTAATGTTGCTATTTAAAGTTACGTCCACCCAAGACGAGGGTTTTCCATCTGAACATGCGTAAGTCACGTTCCGGAATACTGAACTGTACATGTACATTTTGTAGTTTGAAATGCAAAGTTCAATCGATTATTAGTACAGGATAAAATAAAAACGAAAAGCCATTTTGAGTCTTGTCTTATTATCTTTATTACTCAATATCCCCAGAGTAACAGGCCTTACTCAAGTGTTAATGGCTAACGACATTACACACGTGTGATCATTGATGCAATTAACGGATTAATTTCCTACCGCACAGTATCGGGAGCAGCCGGGCGAAGCGGGACGGTGAAGTATCAAAGACAACATTTCTCACCTTTTGCCGACACTGGAACAGTTATTCGCACTTCGAGATAAACCACAGTAAATACATGTAAAATCGGGACTCGGGACACAATTTTATATCGAGGTATCGAATTATTCGACATAACGAAAATCGAGATATGCGATGTTTATTTATATAGATAAATAAGGAAAAAAGTTGGGACATTGAGCTTACTTCGACATATCGAGAATATCGAGATATCCGATGTCGAGATAACGAGAGTGGACTGTAGTAACATATCACAATAACCACCTGATAACAGCGGTGATTGTGATGAACTTGCCTTGATATATAAACTGTCGAAACTATCCATAAACAAAACATATATGTAAAAACAATGAAATAATAGAATTAGTTGATATTATGTTCGTTATATAATGAAGCTCATTTGAAGGAGCTATTTAGTTAAACACTCCCCTAAAAACTCTTTCGATTACATTGTTGCGTTATGAATGTGTAAAGCAATTTATATTTTACTCCCAAAGGAATGTATGTGTATTAAATGATAATAATACGCTATGTAACCTATCATACAAGGACCAGAGCTTAACAGGATGATGTTTCCGTTGAAAACAAAGCACTCACTCAATCAAATGAACTAGAAACGTTTAGCATTTTAGCAAAAACAATAATAACCGATTGCAATATTTTATATCGGAATATAAAATAAAATAATTTGACGATTGAGAAGTTGAACACCGGGTCTTACAATTAACTGCATTAATGCCTAGTTCATGGCGAAATCGAGGTAAAAATGGTGATTGATTAAACATCTTCCATGAAAATCTTGATTGAAACATGCATCGTACTGTAACCAACAACAATGAAAGTGGAATCAGTAACCTTTTACCAGCAAGACGAATATCTAGTATAGTGGTTATTAATTTCCAAGAATAAAAAAGTATTATCCATAGTAAAAAATTGATAATAATAGTTTAAAAAAATATTAAAATATTATTGAAAGAAAATTAAAATAAAATGCATTAATGTATAATATTTCCAACGAATATATCATTGAATAAAATTAAGAAGTTATGGTTGTGTACGTTAGCGTCTTTTTCGGATTATATAAGATCACAGTTTTGTTAAACACTTGCTATGGGAATATTTGTCAAGACCAATAACAAGCCGGTCATTCTACTGCATAGTGACGTGTCTTGGAATAATGCATAGTACACAAGGTTGGCACGATGCGGTGTTAAAATAGTTACTAAACGAAAATAAATCAAGTTTGTACTTACAAAATAATATTATTTCCAACGAATAATGTAAATAGCATCCACATGAAACTTCAATGTTATTTTTTACTGTTTGACATTTGATGCGCACCATTGTGCCATATATATATGTACTCAAATTCAATCGACATATCTGTCATTTTTCTTATGCTCGTCGAAGAATGTGGTCGCACGAGCACATGAACGAGTGCTATTTATATCCCTGAAGACAATGTATAGACAGCTGATGTTAATAGTGCTCTTGTTTGCTGCAGATGAATCGATAAGAAACTGGGATGCAAATCTTTTCTTGAAAAGTATTTAAGCAAAAACTATTTCTTTCCACTGATATCGTGATCCTTAATGTCTGACCCGAGATTTTGGTTCTTATCGTTATCACATGAAACATAATTAATGCAAATTTTATTATTGAGCTAACATACATCATCATACAAGATTTTGTCAAAATGTTGTTCCATACAGGACCTAATCATGTTCTTACTAAAAAAGCTCTGGTCGACGTGAAACGGTATTTCTATTATCGTATTATCATCTTAAAACAGTATAACGAAGATGCGTACGTTCTTGTGAGTCTTTTCGTTTTATGGCCTGATTAAATACACTGTTCAGTCAATCCCAGCGTTGACCTACCATGGTTTATATTTGAATGGTAAATACAACCACATGTTTGCATCATCCAAACGATTAACTGTACACCCGTGGCAAAATAACATGAAGGCGTGGCTCTACATTTTTGTCTACCGGTTTATTAGTGTGTATATAATTAAGCCTGTATAATATCATGTTTTTGATTTTCATTTTAGATCAACGGATGTAAGCTTTAAAATTTTAAGAAAAACTTGTATTTTTATAGTAAAATATTGAAATTGCTCTTAAATATTTAAAACAATTGATAATTTATTAAAGAACTGCGTTTTATGAATTAGATAAGACAACAAATGCACGTCATAGAGTGTAAACTGTTATTAAACGTATGAGGAATTTCGGAAAGGCTGTGGTGTATAAACTTATTACATTTCGAAATTAAAATATTAGCATTTTCTACCAGTGTGCTCGTCACTTTGAGAAAAAGTAAGTCGTTGGTACAAACAATGTTCCAATAACGCTCTCCATCTACGCTACACAATATGATTCCAGTTGCACAAAACTGTCATTATTGTAATACGATTTTCACATTTATTATTGCACATTAATATCAAAGGTCATTATATTCCTGGGACCGACTCATTTCAATGTGTTATATGGTATGAGTTGTTGAAAATGAATTTCATTACACATACTATATGTATAATACATGAGTATATTTTGTAATCGTTACAAGCGAATTATTCTTACGATTAAGAGTGCATACATGTTTATGAGACTATACAGGACTGCAATTAAACGTATGGTTCATAAGAAAAAGATAAAATGTGAAACAAACTAGATTTATTTTGTGTTTAAATTAAAGATACTAGTAAATGCTTTTTTTAACATCAGAAAGTAAAACATTTAATCATTGTTCTTTACCAGTCTAAACGCATGACTATGTGCAATACGTCTAAATGTCAGCTCTTATAAATTAATTTTATATTCAAATTCCAAAAAAGTACAGCAATATTTTAGATGCGGTCTTGTGCAGGAAACTATGTCTCCCAATATAAATTATGTAAGCGTCAACTGGTAAATTTTAAACACATCTTACTGAAATTGTCCGAAAAGTCTCCTAACAATATGGGTCTTTAAGTTATCCACTTGGGATGTTCGCCAATCATGTAAAATACTCATGTTATATTCATCACGAGTAGAAAAAAATCACAAAAGAATCATTATAATGCCATCAGCAAATGTCTCCCATCGAGTACAAGCGTCATGTATCTGCATAGCTTATGCAAAATAACAGATGTGGCATGTAAATGGATTCAGATGCAGGAAATAAAAAACTCCATTAACAGGTCTTCCAGTAGGAACTAATTTGAGTCCTGTTGAGCAGTTGTACTAGAAAAATAGCTCATTGATTAGCAATGTTTCAATTTTGCTGCTATCTTGATCCGAAACAGTATGCATTAGTGTTTTTGCAAACGTTAAGCTTTACAAAATTTGTCAATAAATATGTAAATTTTAAAACCTCAAGAAATGAATCAAAACAAGAAATCGTTTTGATTTCATAGGGATATATATTAATGAGATATTATGTGAACATGTAATTTAAGTAGGAATAACAGGAGTTCAAACACCCAGAGATGAGACTGCCCCCGGAATTGACCCTCGATTTAATAGCAAGGACAACTTAATAATCAATACAAAATAGATTTATAATAATAATTGTTGTGTGAGTCAATGACTTTTATAGAGTATAGAGAGCTATTAAAAATGTGCGTGCTATAACTATAAATAAGACAAAGCATCTTCTATATAAAAAGAGTGCTGTATCGGAAGACGTTCATGTTTTGTTTAAAGTATATGTTGATACAGATATTCATTCACATTACGTTTGATTATGATTTAATTAATACACGTTTTATGTAGCTTGTGATGCCGTTTGCAAATCAATTTGTTTTCAAAGAAAAAGGCGATCTTCAAATCAATAAGAAAAAAATAGGAACTTCATTACAGCCGGATTGATATATGCCATTTATACGATAAATCATATACTGAGCTAGAAACGACAGTCGATAAACAATACAAACAGCTAAAAATTTATTGTAACGACATCGCTTATACATCCTGCTCATATATCCAGATTACATTGTGAGTTACTTTGCATATGCTATTGAAAGAAAAACTCTTATATGGGCTCAAACCAAGCTAACCCATACAGAACCTTTTCATATCCAAAGAACATCAAAACTTTACTTATTTGAATAAAACGGCCAGCCGAACACGGACTGATAACATATAATTGTTATGCTAGGATTCTTCAAAATAATAAAATTGGTTGGTGCCATAATTTATTTGGAAATAAGCAATTTAAAAAGACGACATTATTTTCTATATTAAATATAGAGCTGTTATGATGATCATCAATAAGAATATATAAAGGTCAATGTTCACAATCTTTATTTGTGATCCTTCATCAAATATAGTCTAGTTCAACAAAAACGTGGCTAAATGATGTCCCTTTTACTCAAGGGACGTAATTCATTGTTAGAAACTTCTTTTAAATACTTCGTCAAACGACAGAATTTCGATTAAATACTTGTAAAATGCTCATTAATATGTTATAAATGAGAAAGCTTAAAACTTAATATCGCAAAAAGTTAAAATTACCGGAAAAATTTATATACCTTAATAAACATGTACTGAGTTAACTTTGCGCAGTGGCGGTACCATAGCCAATGAGGTTTATCCGAGGCGTGGTTATTGCTAGTTGAAAACTATACCCAATACCCCGCGCCGACGCCCTGAAATATGGGCGGCGAGCGCAATTTATGAACGTCCTTACGGGGACACCACAAAAGGAATCGCTAAACGTTTCTAAAATTAGTACTTTAACTCTGTATCCATTGATTTTACTTATTCCGATATAAATATTGATATTAATGTGCGGCTTTTGCTTTTCAAATATGAATAAAACATTTTATTCGCTTCAGTACAACGCATATTTACTATAAATGATAATAATTTTGTCCAATCAAAAATTCACCTCTGTTCAAAACACGTGTAGTTTGGTAAACATGTTTCCTGCTCAAGAACTATTTAATTTTGCGGAGCTCACTACATGCAAATTTGCAGCTGGCCAAACCAAATTACCATTACACAAAAGTGTCACGTAATTCGAAGGGGTGACAATACATACACAAGTCCGATGAAGTGTTCATTTAGATTTTATTCTGGTAATTAACAAGTTCTCAAAATTGTCCAATAAATAAGATACATTCTGTCACTTTCGAGATCGTAAAATATTGAAGTCCAATAATTGAAATTACGGCGGGTGGCAAGACCCTTACTGGCCTGCCCCGCGATTCACAATGAATCCGATGTATATGCTAGCAAAATCAAAGCTTACTTCAAAATGCGCTGAACTGAAGTACATAAAAACATGGCCCTTTTTATAGTTAAATCACAAACCTACGTTGTAACTAGATATAATACTTTGCGACCCTCTACATATGTACAATATCCTGTTATAAATAGTATTTTATTATTACATAAAAACAGTCAAATGTCGATTTCCCAATCATTTATGTATTATTATATGAAGATTGTCGTCACTTTGATCGTAATTGTGTAAAAAATGAATAAATTCTTAGTGACTTTAGTATGTGATTTTTACATTTTATCAATAAAATAAAAACTTATCTTAAATTCTTATTTAAGAAATTTACCTATTATGCTACACAAGTATTTGCCATAATAATTGTAACGTAACGAATATTATGGACATTATTGACATTTAAGATAATCATCTAATTTTGTATCAACGCATTAAACCAAATTTCATACAATCTTCAAAAGGCAGTCACGCCTAGATCAACATTTCATTGCATCGGTTATCAAACGTCAATAAGTACTGGACACGAATCACTGTTTTCCTTGTTTGTCAAAACATCGGTCAATTCCGTATGTATTCGTTATGTGTCCGTTGCACACGTTATATTTTCGTTGCAGTTGTGCAGACACGTGACTTTGCACACTGCCCATCAAAATTTGCACACGTTACAATAGACTGTTTAATTGTTAATATCTGTATTTGACTAAGGTAACTACACATAATCACGCAAACAGCTGGATAGAAGGCACATCATTTATTTTCTAGCGGGGCGGCGCTCGGCCGTTATGGCCGCCCCATGTATCTTGTAGTTCAGAATATTGTTCGGACATTGGAAAGCGTTTGTGTCAGAGTTTAAATCAACAGAAATAAATCACTATGAAAACAGAAATGGGCGTTTATGCTATTGTGTTCTCCAAGAACTACGTCATATAATGGTTAGTGTTCAAATTGTATTTCTAAGGTAGTGCAACACATTACATATGTATACATACTTTGTATTCATTACAAAAACTCGTGTCATACATCGCCTTGAAGAGTCAATATCTGCTTAGTATTACAGAGTCATCGCTGGGCTTTTCTTAGAAACCTCTGTTAATATACAGACTTGCACAATATGCACAATGCCCGGAGCTTATCTTACGTACGTACAACCCACTGTTCGATACCTAGCTGCAGCATTATTAAATAGATTTGATACATTATAATACCAAATGCAAATGTTCTACGATCACTCGTGAACTACAATTGATAAGTCTAAACCAAACTAATATGTTCTATTTATGGAATGTCTCGAACTTTCGGGCTTGGTTTCAGGAATCAGTAACTGTCTGCTGGGCATTTGCGGCGATGGTTCGCGCGTGAAACATTCCCGTCATTGTGACCATTCTGAAGTACCGGAAACCATCAAAACTCTACT
Organism: Dreissena polymorpha; assembly: GCF_020536995.1. NCBI lineage: Eukaryota > Metazoa > Mollusca > Bivalvia > Myida > Dreissenidae > Dreissena > Dreissena polymorpha. The sequence goes on from NC_068360.1 coordinate 107,764,375, forward strand.
TCCTGTTGCTGAATATGGTCGTAGCTGGTATGGAACAAATCGTTCAAACATATTTACAGACTTATGTTTAAGTCAAAAACGGCTTTTGATTTTCACTTAATTCTGAAAAAGACACATATGCGTATGCGAGTTTTCTTTCGAATTTTGATTTAATTAGGCCACTAGTAAATTCTATTTTACTGTATATGTGTACATTCTCCAACAAGAGTGACTTTGCATGATTGATTTTCGAATTCACAAATTAAACAGCAATGCCGAATTCTTCAAATGCATCCTATAGGAAAACTGCTTTCTCGTGTGTGGTTTTTAAGACATCCTTACCGCTGTATTCAAATCAGTGGTCTGAGCAATAAAGCCTACTGCTGGGTACCATATTTTGCTTATGCCGTGGTGGACCGGGATACAGGCGTGCAACCATCAGAGGTCTTCCCGGTGTACATATATTTCATATTGAGCAGATACCGGACACAAACTTTGTTGTCTGCCATCATAGCATAGCATGTAGGATGGGTTCGTCGATTTATTGTGATGTGATACAGTGAGCTCTGTCAAACATATCAGCTTCTTTAGAAGTGTTCATGTTATGCACTTGATAGTAATGAAAGTGGTGAACATCATGTCATTAAATAAACATCATTATGTTCATGATACGTATACATAGCCTTGCTCATAATAATATAAGGTCTGTATTAAATGTCGACACTATGTTATTTAAGTTATGTAAACCGCTTTTAAGCAATACTCTACTGTAAAAAAACAGTTATGTAACGTTTAATGCCAAAGATACACAATAGAAATGGGTGGACGTAAATAAACGGTTGTAACTTAGCATTCCGTTATATAAGAAAAATACATGACGGCGAAGAGTCTATACAAGATGTGTACAATATTCAATGATCGTAAGAAAACAGTGCCAGTTTAGTATAGATCACAAAAAGTATCTTTTCTTACGGTCTAATGACAAAGGATTAAGAAACATGCGCCCTTTGCCTCAACGAGTTCATCAAGGAAATAATTCGTGGATGATTGAACATTTAATTTATATCTTTTAATAACACGTCACCTATACTGATTATTTGGCAACAGCGAAACAAAAAATCCCGTCCCTAGCACTATGGCCATGCATTCCGTGATAAACGACTTTAACAAGCATGGTTCAACAAGCCTTCAAATCATATTTTTTTAATGTGACGTTCGTACACAGCATGTGCATTTTCATTATATGCCGTTGGCCTAACACAAGACCTAAGTAGTGATTGTCGTGTTCATGTGTAACAGATTGCACTTTACACCTTCATAAATCAGATTAATATTACGAGTTCCGACGATAATGTTGTCCTGAATTGAAAGCCAAATAAAACCTTCGGTGGGGGTTGAGAACATTTGTTACGAAACGAACGATTAGTTTGTAAAGTAAAAACGAGTTAAGTCAGAAATATTTGTTTGAATGAACTTGAGCGTCATATCCTGTTCTATTTTCATCCTTTTATTAAATAAACACATTATGACCGATTACTAAAAGATGGTTTGGACTTCGTGTATCGTGCTGTGTAGTAAACGACAAGGTAACGTTATGTAACTTATTGCTGACATTATTTGTCGAATATTTAGGTCATTATTTCCTGAGAGATATTGGTGCAGGGGTAAATGTTGATGACTCAGTTTTGATGCTATTGTTGTTCATAATGTATACATAATTAAATATATTATTTTTCATTAATATTCACACGTCATCTCGACTTTATTCTCTACAAATTTTCTTAGCTGGCGCTGTTACTTTTTGATTTCGCTATGAAATTTCGCAACGAGTAAAAAGCGAATTTGATAACGCAATAAACGCTTATGAATTTCTTGCTGATATGGTTAAAAATGAGTGGCATTTGAAAAATTTATAAAAGTAATGAAGGGTGTAAAACGACGAAATATACCTGTTTTCGCATGCACGTTGCCATCTGGTTTGTCACGTGATTACCTCCTATGAAAAAGTAATACGATTAGTTAAAATAGCAATTATCACACCTGTGTTATGATTGTTTGGTTTTGAATTTAGTTTTGTTTGTTAGTACGAAATGACTATTATTCAATTCAGAATAAATATATAATGAAAATGTTGTTGATAAAAACTGTTTCAGCATACAAATATATCCATGTTTGTTTAATGGTTGTTTCAGTACTGCAGTACCACGTTTAAAACCATATTATAATTTATTTTATACCAACTATTAAAACCATTGGAAATGCCAAAGCTGCTGTGATGGGTAAAATTTATTAACGCTTTTCACGGCAGGGATTAATAAGGGTCTAAGGTTTGATCGCCCATGGGTTAAATTTCTTTCCGCTTTTACGACAGTGATTGATAAATGTTTAAGGGTAGATCGACGTCCCTGAATACGGACAAATTAAATGCCATTAATTCTTGGCATTTTGTCATTTACAGGGTGATCAAAAATATTGATAATTTATAAGATAGTGTCATGTGTGGGAATTACATCAAATAAACTTTTACTACAGCAATTTTTCCATCAATACTAGTCATTACAAATATATTAATCGTTTTGCAAAACCAATGCATAAAGGTTCGTTAACTTCGCTTATTTTAAAAAAGTATATAAATACCATCGAAAATAACACTTAAGGCAAGTGAAATGCTTGTCAATATTGTTTATTTGAAATAAATCCGGACGTTTTACGGGATTGTTAAGTTGAAGTTTTACTGGCAACAGTCATCAAACAAGATAATGACATATTTGCTGGGATGACACATTTGGTATAATGTTATTTGTTCTTCGTGTATGTTATAATATCAAAACAAATCCTTAATGCAGAAATTTGGGTTTAACGACTTTATTTACATATATACTAAATAACGAATGAACGATTGACTTTAAAGTGAATACGTTTAATATAAGGATTAATAACATACCCTTTAGAAATTTATAAGAAATATATAATAACGCTTATTTATCCCATCCTGCAGTGATTGGTGTACTATAGCTCTTGGACTGCAGCAAATGCCAGAGTATTAAAAAGTGAATGGAAAAAAGAACCAGTTTTCTAAGTTCAGCATTTTCACTGTCTTCAATATGGTTTAGAAGGGGATATAGCTGAAGTTTAACCAGGGGCGATCTCTGTCGGAAAATTAGTTAACCTTCCGCATACGATATATCACATTACAACAACGCATAACATATTAAAAGGTTTTAACTTAGAACTTAAGACGCCTGAAGTATTGCATCCGCACGAATCGACTGAAGCCGCACTTGTTGTTAAGGCGAATTTTGCATATTATCATTATAATAAGTATCAAAGGTACTATACGGCCATCGATGCTGCCATTATCTAAATTATGAAAGTGTAAAAATGAAAAGGTTAACTTTTTTTATGACAATTTTGCTACACAACATGCATTCATATTTGTATGTAATTTTATGCCCCAGAATTTTTTTTGACGGACAGGATAATTTGCCTAGTGTCATTGATTTTGGAGAAGCGTTAATTCTAAAGGTTTCATATTTCACACTGCGATTATTTATGTGATGATTATCCGCTTATTATCTAGGGAGCTATTAGTTGTTGACTTAACCTTTCATTTAACATGTTAAAATGTCCTACTACAGAGACGATACCCAGGGACTTTGGAAGTAAGTAAACGATAAAGGCAAACTACAGAGAAGATACCCAGGGACTTTGGAAGTAAGTAAACGATAAAGGTCATAGTGGTGGCCTATGTACATTAATGCTTTACGCTAAATATCTAGATAGGTATTCAAAGTAGAGCTTTTTCTCATATGATTATATCTATATAGGCTCAGACAATGTGCATTCAATAGATGAAATGTCAAGGTCACTTGTGTAATTGTGTACGCATTAAATTTCTCTCTGTTAAATATCTTCAGAATCTTTCAGCTCTTAATTAGTGATGTATACGTTAACAACCGCTATACATTTTTAGACGAGCATAAAAGGTCATATTTTAAAGCCCTGCACATTTCTGTAAATGGTAAGTATGTTTAAAAAACAAACACATTTTAGATTTATATGTAAATATTGCAGGTAACGTCAATAGGTATTAGCCAATATGACAGAAGTAATACTATATCGTGCAATAAACAGCTTGAACATAGCATACACATATTCGTTTTAATAAGCTTATCGATTCCCATATTTCTGGTCATGGTGGGACTTTAAGAAAGCTTTAGAAAATAGTTGAACACCATTCGTCAATATATTGCCCCCAACAGGCTATTCTTTACAGTCGAGAGGAGACATGATATTATTTCATTTTTAAAGCAAACATTCGTGCATTTAAAGTACAAAATCACGCACAGTTTTTTGTGTGAGGAAATACAATTATGCAATTACATAAATTACACAATATTTCGGTTTTAAACATAATGCAATTTGCTACTTATTTAGTTGCTTTGTTCGGAAAGAGTTAAAGACTGTTTTGAATCACTTTTCTTGTCAAATGGCAAACAGCACAACCAACATTCGCGGAAACGTTTCGCCAATGATTAGCCTGTTCGGACTCCTAATCAGAGAGGATACTATACGCACATACTTTTCGAAAGGGTGTGGCTCTTATAAATCTCCAGGACCCAGTTGTTCGTACACTAGGTTATTTTATCCCCTTGGATAGCTCTAACCGCCGGTTAAAGTAATCCAAGTTGGGTAACTAACTAGGCTGGATAAATGCGTTGCTGGAAATATTTACCCAGGCTTGGGATTGCGTTTCACTAACATAGCGTATATTTACGCAGCTTTAGGTTTACGCACAGAATTTACGCCGAACGTAAATTATTGCGTACGCCGTTTCACTAAAATGTGCGCAAAATTTACGCTGCGCGTAAGTGTTGTTTAGCCTGTCAGGTGCGCGCGGACGCTTGAGAAAGTCATCGTCTGCAACAGTATCTACTGTAAACAATGGACGCGAAAACGAAGGTAAAGAAAGCGAATTGGTCCAAAAACGAGTTTGAGACGCTCGTTTGCGAGTACGAGAATAAATATGACGTGCTCGAGGGTGGTCTGTCTATTTCCCTCACTGGAATGGACAAACGGAAAGCATGGGAAAGCGTTATGGACGCGTAAGTGGTTTAAACTTTAACATGCAAAGCCCCATATTAATCATATCGTCACAAACATTCAAGAAACAAAACAAAATTTAGAAAATAATTTAGATATAAAATATTTAGTAACTGGTGATTGATCAATTTATTTGAAGCCCCTGTTTTGACATTAAAATGATACAACGTACAATTTTTGCATGTAGTGTCATTGCTAAATTAAAGTTACTGTAAAGTATTAAATCTGAATTTGAATAGATGTATGTATTCTTCATTTTTAGAGCTTATAACTGGTGCTGGTGGTAAAAGTAGAACATGTTATGAATTTTTGCTAGACTGAAATTGCATTTTTAGTGTCAACAGCACCAGCTTAATAAGCCGAAATGTTGATGAATGTAAGAAGAAGGTTAGCGACCTGAAGGTGAAGGCCCGTAAAAAAGAAAAAGCCAGGGTGCAGTATGAGCGGGGCACGGGTGGAGGACCCCCTTCAGAGGAATTGAGTCCTCTAGAAAAAAAAGGTAATTTCAAAAGCGCTTATATATTCAGATTTATTTTTGTTCTTTTTACTGAGTGTTAAATATAAGTATTCTTTGTATGATAACCAGAAAATTACCTTTAAATTGTAGATGCTGGAACTCCTTCCTTTGGAATCGGTACATGGCCATGAAGATAGTTTTGATACCTTCAAGCCCAGTTCTTCATGTATTCCATAATTCCATGAACTACCACAAGCACTGGCCGAGATAAAAGTTGTTTTGTATGCAATTGTATATATATAAAGATTAATGATAATTGCTTAAAAGTGACATTTATATGTTATATAAAGAAGTGAAACTCCAGCTGCTGGAGCAGTATTGAATTTTCATTAAAAACAATTAGTTGGTCCTTTATTTAAGGCAAGTGACCGATTGCCCAAACAGTACAGAACAGCACAATACAGCACAATACAAACCAACATAAACACAAAATATGAATAAAGCTGGGGTCACCGCCTTGGAACGGTCAATGCAAAGCATTGGGGGTTTAAACCTGGTTATAGAGCGCTCAACCTCACACTTGGCCCAGCAATATTCATAATACATTTAAGTGTAAATAAAATTTAACGTCATAGCATTGTAACTCAAATTAAACAATAATAAAAGGGAATTAAAACGCATTCAATTTAATTACTATTTAATTACTCAATTGCATTGAAGATACAAGAGTAACAGAATTACAACTTTTTGACGAACGATCAAATAAAACTATTTACAATTGTCAACTACATTCCTTCTTTATAGAAAAGATTTGAGAATGTAGAATCATATAGTTAATATCTCAGATAATCATCGCGCAAATACAGGAAGAAGCAGCAATAATGGGTGTAAAAATTCCATATTACATAGCTTGGTTGTTTATGTGACTGCTAAACAAATTAAAAATAATTAAATCAAACAAGAAACGCCTATCAGAGAGAAAATATAAATAAAATGGAACATTATAAACCCAATGACCTATGCATGTAGATTACAACTGGGAAAGTCGGTCGTATGACGTCACAAAAATCCATAATGACGTGAACAAATTCCAAGGGCAGTACTAAATAAAAATATTAATGGGGCTGTGCTACTAATAAAACAAGTTTACGTGATTTAATATTAAGAAGCAAATGAATACAAATGGTAATTCCATTAAAGCGACAATATTGGAATCAAACAGTATATAGGTGTTTTGACAACTGAAGACAGAAATGATTTGATGTACGATTTGAGTCCAAATGTAGTTTACATGCAGATTTGTTCATACGACACAATGACACAATTTTATTCAACAGTGAAAAATGCCTATAATGTAGTATTCATGCAGATTTGTTCATACGACACAATGACACAAGTTTATCAACAGTGAAAAATGCCTATAATATCACTAATGATTCCAAATTTTAAGGGAAGAAAGATATAGTGAATCGAAAACCATCAAACACGTGTTTTTAAGTACATAAGCATCGTATCCTTTTGATAAAAACAAGTTAATTAAATTGAAAAGTTTAATATGAACATTTGGTTTAACATATTTTAATTTGCGGACACGCTTCAAAACATCTCCATAAAATGATGGATGGGAGATTCCATTATTTAAATGCCATTTTAAAGAAACATTATATTTTGAAATTAAATCACCATACTTAGAGTAAAATCTAGCAAATTTATTTCTTAGGTTATGATACAAAAAGCCTTGTTTTAGCAATTTTTTAGTTAATATTAGATTACGATCATTAAAATCTTTAATACACGAACATGCTCTAGCATAACGTACCAACTGCGAAATGTAAATACCATAGGAAGGTCCTTTAGGGATGTTGCCATCTAGAAACGGAAAATTCACAATTTCAAAGTTAAAATCGTCCCGTTTGTCGTATAAACTAGTTTTGATCAAATTATTATTAATAGTTAAATGTAAGTCTAAATACGCAGCGTCTGTATTGGATATACACGATCTATTTAAGACTAGTTCTTTTGGGTAGATTTTGTGAATATATTGTTCAAATAATGGATTATCTAAATTAAGTATGTCATCAATGTACCTACTAGTAAGGTTAAAACAATTAATCAAATCTACTTGCTTAGTTTTAGATAATTCTAACATAAATTCGCTTTCATAACAATATAAAAAAAGGTCAGCTATAAGTGGCGCACAATTAGTACCCATAGGAACGCCAATAATTTGTTTAAATATTTTACCATTAAATTCAACAAACAAGTTATCCAAAAGAAAAGTAAGTGCTGCACAAAAGTCAAGACCAGTCCAAATGATGTAATTATCTAATATCTGATTAGTAAAAAAAGCTGTTTTAGTGTTTAAAGCTAGATACAAACATTTCTCTCTAGCAAAAGTTTTTTCAATCAAAGAAACAAGTTTGGATTTTATTAAAGCGTGAGGAAGCGTTGTATATAGTGTCGAAAAATCATAAGTACTTACCTGTGACACCTTATATTTTTTATTTTCAATTTTAGCAATAACTTCTAAGGTGTTTTTTATTGACCAAAATAGGTTAATATTACTATTTTCATAAACTTTATTACAAAATTTAGCTATATGATACCTAATAGCACTCAATGCAGATGTAAGATACACTGATAATTGTTTGGTGGTACAAGACACTGAATTAGCGATAAAACGACTTTTATATGGCGTCTTATGTAATTTAGGTATCCAGTAAAGTGATGGCAATTTCTTGTCAGTAATATTGACTATTACATTTAACTTTATGCATTGGGCAATATGGTCGGTAATAATTTCATTAGGTTGCTTATTGTACTCACAATAGGATGTAGTTTGTGAAAGTTCTTGTGAAATAGTTTGAACATAAAACACTCGTCATATTATGATAACATTATTAGCAGCCTTATCAGCAGGAACTAAGACGAATTTAGATTTTAAGTCTTCAAGCAATTTACAGAGATTTTGTTTATTAAATTTAGGTGAATGTGGTAGGGCCAAAGGATGTGTATCATAAAAACATATTTTATTCATGGCCATACTAAATATTTTTGTTTTCCAATCATTGAGTGCAGTAATTTCAGCATTTTCCTTCCTGCACCATTTAGTGCAATAATCATGTAAGGATGTTACGATATTCTTAATGCAATCATCAAAATCAACAGGAATAGGCAGTCTGTACTTAGGGCCTCTGCGTAGCAAATTTCTAAGGTTTTTATTTTGAATGAAATTAAGGTCCCCAGTAATAACATGTCCAACTGGACCATATATATATTTAGAACTAGTACAGTCACATAATGTAGGACAATTTCGTATTACATTTATATCTGTGGAAATAGAATTATAATTAAAAACGATACTTCTTACAGGTTTACTATATTTGTAGCAAATAAGTGGTGATTCAGTATTGCGGAAATAAGGGGGAATCAACCGACGTACATTTTTATCATTGAATATTTTAGGAAGGTCAATTAAATCAAGACCTTTGTTACAAAACTCAATTTTGATACGATTTCTAGTTTTGTTAAGTACATTTTCAATAAAAGGTTTAAGATAGTAGTCAGTGAAAGATTCAATAATACAAGCACATTCATATAGAGGGTCAGATTGAAGTAAAATAAGTTTACATTCCTTATCAATATGCGCCAACGAAGAAACAGAAAGAGAGCAAAGTGCACTTAGTAATTTATGTTTACCCCCATTTTGTAATACTATGTAGCAATCATTTAAAGAAAGCAGACGTTTAAATTTACGCCTTAAGTTACCATTTTTCCTAATGCCATGTGAACGTTTATTTCTTAGACGTTTACTAAACAGAGAAAATGAATTAATCGATTTATTTTTAGAAATTGTTCCAACATTTAGAATATTATCATTCAATCCAAGTGGGTAAGCTGATTGCAAACGTTTAATCCATTCAAATTCTGACATGCACCTTGCTTTTTATTGGCACTGACTTGAAGTACTATTATTAAAAATAAGTTGCTCCACAGGTTGAATTGAAATATTTGTTACGTTATGACCTGTTTTATTAAAGTGCTGGTAAATGAAGTTATAAAATTTATTGTTATTTTTAATTTAAAAAAAATGTTCCCTAAAACGTGTTTTAAGTGATCTACCCGTCTGCCCAACGTATTGCGCACCGCAACAGGGTACATTTCAAGTAATAACATAAACCACATGCATAGAATTTCATGAGACATCGGATTTAATATTAACTGAAAATTTGCGGTTATTAACCGATGAAAGAATAAAAGAGGACATATTTAAAAACTTGCAACATAAACACTTCCTGGAGTTGCACTTATTTATTGTAGGATACCGATTACACGGAGCTAAACCACGCTGCGAACCAGAACCCAGCCGCATTGTACCTCCAATGAAAGATGTTCGAAGTAAACTTAATTTGACTGTAGGTTTATAAAAAAGTAATTGTCTATAATTTAACGGCAAATGAATACTACGTGTAATCGGAATTCTCAATGGTGAGAGAACAACTTTCGGGTTTTTTGTAATCAATCTGTCCATAGGTTATTTATTTGGCGAAACCACCAATCTTATAATCACATTAATACACATTGCCAAGTCAACATACATAAAAGAGTAAGAGGCAGCTTGTCAGATAATGGTCTGTAAAAATTCAGTATAACCTGCAGAACTCTCAATTGATGAACATACACGTTTACTTTATAAGTACAGAGAATGTATAAGAATCTAAGTATAAGAAAGGTCTTAAACAAGGTTTCTTAAAACATTACAAATACATGGAAGTTGTTATTTATAATTGTGTTCGGTTTATGATCAATATATTGATTTATTTGCATGAGCACTGCATTTATGAAACTTAATTTATGAAATTTATATTATAGCATCAATGCATGGTCTGGGTAACTCATCCAAGTCTGCTGTAATTGGTAAGTCATATGATATATATTAATATTAATTTTTATTAACTAATTAACCAATATGTTCGGTTACTTCATATCTTGTCTTGTTTTGCATATACAACAGCCTACAAATAAATTTCAATAATTTATTTAAGTATATTTAATTTGCTGTCCAATACAAACTCTAATAATAAAAAGTATTGCATTATTATCATTAAATGCATACGCAAAAATCGAAAAAGACATGGACACTGTAAAGCATGTCTTTCTATTTTTATTTCCAGAATACAAGGTTGATGACAGCACGCCTGAGCCCAGTGGTAATTATTGTAGCTGTATATAAATAAGAAAAATCAAACTTGACAATATTAAAATATTAACAAGCAAATTCGTTGAATTGATATCCCCCGCCTATATACTTCTGGACACAAAAGTGTTATATTTGACACTAAAAAAGCATTTTTTCAAGATACAAAGGGCCATAACTCTGTTTTTAACAGATGGTTTACAATGCCATTTTGCGTGCATCATCCTCTTATGCATATATATACTCATACCAAGTTTCAATGAAATCCGCCAAAGCACTTCCAAGATATGGCTCCGGACACAAAAGTGCCGGACGGACGGACAACGCCAAAACAATATCCCTCCACCTCTGGCGGGGGATAAAAAGGGTTTATTAGTTTAGTACCGTCTCATCATCATATATACAATCAAACATAAGCACAATAATAAAATGCTGCCACTCGGAAGTATCCAGTTATAACTTATAAGAGACTAGAGAATTAAATCAACATATAAGTCATCATAATACCTCTCTTCCAAATACCATAAAGTTATATAGTCTCCACTAAAGTCTGGCAAACAGTTAACACAGCTTTGCACAATCTTAGAGTTATGAGACTTATTCGCATATATCACAGTACAGTGAAAGACTATATTACATATCACAAGTTTGATTGCCCCCACTGACCTCACTATATAATTTGCCATAAGAAATTAACCATTAAATACTGAAAGCGAACATAAAGCACTATTGCGCAATGTGTAAAAAAAATGACATACAAAATCATATATCGCCTATGGTCAGACCATCTACGAACTGGTCAGTGGTGACACTCAAACACAGGGATATAACATGATTTATCAACTTTAAAAGGTAATGTTAAGTCATTTAAACAATAAAATTCTGAAGTATTAAAACAGTTTTCATTTTTGGTCGGAAATGACAAACACCAATTTATTAATACTACATGAATGATGGTTTAGTACATAAGTATAATAGAAAGTATAACAAACATTTAAACAGGAAATTGGTGGATACACTTAAAACTTTGAATTTAAGAGTGACTGAGTCAACTTGAAAGGTGTGTACTCATCTCCCACCTAGAACATTACTTTACATTATAGCATTATATCCTTTCACAGTATTTCATTTTGATTAAACATGAAAGCTGTAAAATCTTGCAGATATTCAGTGTCAGCAAAGTCAGAAAGCTGCCAGTGTGAGTTCCACACCAAGTAAGTGTAATACAACATAAGTTTACAAAATTGAAATAAATAATATCCAATATGCTTATATGCCTTCCAGTGAAAATTAAAAAAAAAAGTTTCACATCACTTTACAGGCAAAAGAGAGAAGACGCCACAGAAAAGGAAAATAGGTAATTTGAAAAATTGTTATTTAACAATATTTATTATGCATGAGATTTCTGATAACAAAGGCACATGCGTCTACCTCTTTCAATCAATTACAGAAAGCTTGAGATTATTCGCTCCTCACTACCGTACTATACAATACAGTACACTATAATAATTATTGAGGGAAAGTTTCGAAAAAATGCAATATGGGTGTACTATTCAAGAAAGTGGGAATGAGAAAAGGTAGTCTGATTACTAAATTTCAATATAACAGGGTATAACTATCAAGTCCCTAAATATTTCTTACATGTACTATAATGCAGGGTTATACACTTAACATTTTTACCCATTAGCCCAACAAATTTTAGGAGCCTTGGCTACTGGACTCTTGTAAATTTATATCGCTGTTATTGTTTGAATCGGTTATTCAGGTGATGTTACAGCTTACCAGGAAAGGCTGATGGACTTACAAGAGCAGCAGCTCAAACTAAAGCGAATGAAAATAGAGGAAATGCAGAAGATGCGAAAGGTTGAAGAGCAGAAGTTGGAGGAATTGAAGAAGATCCATACTTCTGTGGATGCCCTTTTGTCATTTGTTATGCTAAATCAGTGTTAAGTAGAGTATAAATCGTCAGGACTCCAGTACTTGTAGTTAATGACTTGAAACCATTTCAACCTTGCACCACTCAAAATGTGCAGTTCCATGAGTTACACATGCATGCCAAATATCAAGTTGCTATGATCAATACTGCAAAAGTTATGACAAAATTTTAACTTAGGTTAAAGTTTGGGACAGTCACACACAATGACAGACAGACAGACAGGCCAAAAACATTATACCCCCTTTTTTAAAAAGGGGGCATACAATTATAATTACAAGTACATACTTAATTTTCCTTAATCAATAGTGAAACAGGTAAATTTTCACTTGCTGAACATAATCACCAACATCAACCAAATAATTACAATTCCATGTGGGAATTAAAAGCCAGTCGAATGATAAGTCCTAGTCAATCAGAACACAATGCAGGCGTATCATTCGACTGACTTTGAATTTTCAATGAAGCAGGTAATAAGAACATATCCTTTAAAACATTGCAATTATTCTCTGCCTGCATTGCTGATTGTTGCCCTCAGGATACAGATTCTGTGGATCTTCATCAATGTCCACTTCTTCTTTTTCATTGTCAAAAGGTATCTTGAGGTCAAGGCACAAATTGTGGAGTTTGGCACACACCACAACCACCTCCATACACTTGCCAGGACGGAATGGAAGGACACCACCACTTCTATGCAGACACCTGAAATTGTTTTTTCATATTACCACTAACATGGCAGACCCTAATTTTTTCTAACTGACCCAACCGTTTTTTTTTACTCTTCCAAGTAGAGATTAGAATGAAAGAATTTACTGGTTTTCAACATGTTTTTTAAACTTGACCGTTTTCTCATAATTAGAATTGTTCTAATTTGGAAATACACAGAAATATTCAATGCTTCAAAGACATTTGGAAGATTTTGTCATTGAAATATATAAATATATAGTTCTATGGTAATCAAATAAAGCAATACAATCCTGCAATTTTGACCGGCTACTCAAGCTAAAGATGTAAATACAGTCCTTACAATATTTCTTATTTGATAACACTAGTTATTGGCATGCATAACACGTACTCGTTTTATTATAAATTGCTTTTAAAAAAAAAAAGAGTTAAAAAATAGTGATACATGTACATAAATCAATATGAAAAAAAATTGACATTAATTCTGCCAAGCTACACAATTTTAAGAAAAACAGAATACTTATTTATATTATACTAAGTATGCGATTTGAACAAACACTCAAATTTACCTAAATCTAGCCTTCAAAAGTCCAAATGCTCTTTCAACACAAATTCGAGTTCTGCTGTGAGCCCCGTTGAATCGCAATTCTTGTGCTGTTTGTGGGTTGTTCTAAAACAAATGGAAAATTCATTTCAACCATTGAAAATTGCAAAGTAGTTCATAAACAATCTGAGTAATCTATTGTAAATATTTTTCAAATAAAAAATTATAAATAAATGTTTAGAGAATGTTATTCTGAAATTAAAAAAATAATAATGGAAATGTTTATTTCCATATAAACAAGCAAATTCATTAACTTGGTATCCGCCGCCGAATGAAAAGTTCTTTAGATTTAATCAATAAAAGGTACAACTCCGAAAAGACATAATCATCCTGAATACACTAAGGATGATAATACACATTTAGTTTGAATTTCATTAAATTCCATACTACAGCCGAGACAGACAAAATGCTCAATTTCAGTCATTTAAAGGTCCATAACTCTAGAAATGAACACCAAAAATCTATATTTAGCACCATAATATGCCACTAAACTGAAGATTTATTTTAAATTTCATGACCTTTCTTACAATAGTTATTTACAAATAGCTCATGGCAGAAAAAAATACTGAATTTCAATCAATTAAGAGGACAGTACTCTTGAAATACTCTCGAGCCCTACAAAATTTATGTAATGAACCACTGCATTATGATGATTCACATTTATTTTAGTTTAATTACATTCCATGCAATAATTGCTGAGAAAATAGCTCTGTACTGACAAAATTCCATTAATTTCAATTACTGATCAAAAGGTTATTTTATTGTTGATTATATTGTAGAGCATAAGCCGTCAGTATGCCCCTTTAATACAACAAGAAGATAACAAAAACCTACAATCCATGAAAATACCTTGGGTGTTATCAGGTATTCTCTCAATGGATAACCAGAATCTCCCAATAGCCATCCTAGCTTGTTGGTAGCAAGGTGGTCCTTCAGTGAAGAGTTGTTAAATACTGTGGCATCGTGTGTTGAACCAGGCCACTTTGCATTGACATTGGTAAACCTGTGCATATTTATGACAATGTATCAAATGCTTAAAAGCGCATTTCAAACCGCATGCTAACAGACTAAAATGGACTTTTAACAATACTTCAGTGTACAAAATATTCATTGAAAATTAGAAGTTACGTTGAGCTAGAGTTCAAATCGTGTTGGGAGTAATATTTTTAGGCGTTTTAAGTTGTTGTAATAATTATTTCATCAATAAAGTAGTGTTCCTCATTTTCTTATATTAGTAAAAATTGGACTGTGTGCTATACTTAATGTTAGCATTTATATAGGTTAATACTGTCAATATGCCCCTTAAGTTAATGATGTACTTTATTGTTGATTATTTAAAAAAAAAGAAAGACATAATTATTATAACTATATGAAAAAGGTTTATACAATTAGTAATGTAATTTTATTTAAATACAAACATCTATGTCGTTATTGAAACTGGCTCTAAGGGAACAAAACAAAACTAAAGCTTTTTCATAGACGTGATGAATACCTCCACATGACACATTGAAACAGAATATTTTACATGTTGTCTTCACAAAAAAAGAGAAGCTAATTAATGGCATTTCTAAGGAATTAGTACAAAGTGTGACCTCCACCATGGAGATATTGATGTTACTCTTTCCCATGACAGAGTGACTGCCATATTTGTGGCATTCTGAGAAAACTGGGCATAATGCATGTGCGTGAAGTGTCAGCCCAGATAAGCCTGTGCAGTCCCCACAGGCTAATCAGGGACGACACTTTTCGCCTAAACTAGATTTTCGATAAGATTATATGTCTCTTACATCATTTAAACAATAAATTCAATTAACCCATTCATGCCTAGCGTCCTGAAAAAAGGACATTGCAAACAGCGTAGACCCAGATGAGAGCCGCATGATGCGGCGTCTCATCTGGGTCTACGCTGTTTGCTTAAAGGAATTGTAGTAAGTTATATTCTAAATATAGAAATAAATATACTAGACATCCCTAATTTTGGAAATAAATTGATCCAATCTAAAAGGATGGGAGAGTCCACTGGGCATAAATGGGTTAAAGCATAAATTGTCGTCCGTGATTAGGGATGACAATTTACGCACAAGCATTATGCTTAGAAAACAACACATATAGCCCCCCTCTCCCTACCAATGGGGTACAACAAAATAAACAAACCTTAGGCTGCTATCCACAACAGCTTGAATGTTTACAGCATGGTATCCTTTTCGGCACACATACGTCTGAGGATTTTCAGATGGAGCTTGAATTGGGATCAGTGTTCCATCCACAGCGCCTATAACATTCGGGATTCCTGCTACACGATGGAACTTCTGTTTTGTTGCAGCAAGGTCATGCAAAGATGTTGGGAAGGTGATGTTGTTCAGGTTTCGGTTAATGGCACTTATAACCTGAAAGTTATAGAATGTCTCATATTATAATCTTAAATATTACAATCTACTGGTTTTTATTTTTTGATGAAGAAGATGGCCTCCACAAAGAATGTGCTTATGTTATTCATATATGCAAATAATTCCTTTTTTTCAATGAATTCATTAGAACATATATCAGCTTACACAATAGTAAATAGCAGTAATAAATAGTCGCTTCATGAATGTTAGGGCATCTAATTTATTAATAAAGCTTTGGAGTTTATGCAAATAAGATGCTGGAAACAGACATAATTTGTGCATACATTGAGGTGCATTAGTATACATGAACCATTTTTTGCCTTAAGGGTACAAACCCGATAAAATCATTTTTTATTAGCAAAAGTTCATTAACCATTATATCGCTGTAGGTTGGAATATGTCAGCCTGGTTAGTGGCATACTTAAGCTAAGTTCGTTTTAGCAATGATGCGTTTCAACCGCAGAAGAATTAAACAGCTTTTAATTGAAAATTGTTCAACTAATTTAGGAGAATGTTTTCACAATAAAGTTTTCTTAACCCTTTGAGCGCTGGAACCGGAATTTGAAGGCCTTTGCAAACAGTTTGGATCCAGATGAGACGCCACAAAACGTGCATCTCATCAGGATCCAAACTGTTTGCTATTCAGAAAGTATTCTTTGAAAAAAATCGAAGAAAATGCTTATTTTAGAAATTTAGCAGACAACATTTTAGCAGACGACAAATTTCCCAGCATGCAAAGGGTTAAGACATACCTGTTGAATACACCGGCACACGGAGCTCCTGCTGACTCCATGGAGATCTCCAACCTCGCTAAAAAAATATCCTTTTGCAAGGTAACGTAGTGTTACTAGGAGCTGAAAAAGAGACCCATGCAATCCAATAAAAAATATTAATAAAATTTGTCTCTCAAAATTACTTGTGTGATATATAACCTTTATTAAATTTCCTGAACAATAGTTTATCCACGTTTGTTCAGAAATAACTATAAAATGGGACTACACAAACACAAGTTTGTTTGTAAATAATATTAATAAATAACAGACACAAAAAATGTCACTGTCAAAATCAGTTACTCTTCAAAAAAAAAAATTCAACTGAAGGTCTATAAACTCGTACCAAAAGAAGCAGATGAATCAATGCATTTCGTGCATGTTCTACGGTATATAATGTTAAGACTTTTATTTTTCGATAGAGAAACAAACAAGAATAAAATTCCAAACTAAATTGTGGAGATACCACACCAGCTTTTCGTTCACAACAATATGGCGTCCGTGTATTCAAGGGAAATAACAACGAAAACAGGTGTCGGTTATGTGGTACTAAATTGCACAAAAAAGGATTATAATATATAATATGGTATTCATGTTCGAAAAGACAAACAAACAACGTACACCGACCTTTGTTCTGACGTTCAGTGAGTGACTTCTGTCACTCATATGCCCGCAATCGGCACGAATTAACTCCTCGAGGTAGCGTCAGAAAGGCATTTTTTTATTTGCAATACATATACAAGTGTTATATATCATTGGAAAGATCTCACTGAGACAAACACAATGGTACCACTGGTTTTAAATTAGACCAAACCTGAAGAGAGTTATGGCCCTTTGAAATTTTGCGAACATTAATTTTGTCTGCCAGATTATGGTGCATACGTATCAAATTATTTTTTTCCAATAAAAATACAATTGTCTTACACCATCGTAAAGGTCTCAATGAAAGGAATACAATGATTACTCAAAATTACTGTAATTTCAATGTATAAACACTCTATATTGAGTAATTGCTATTTAAGGCACTTTATTCTTTGTGTAAATTGCGTCGGGTAACTGTAGTAAAAAAGACACACGAACACAGATCCACCACAGTAATTCATCAAGCTTTATTTTCTAACACTGTTACACATTATATTACAGCAAACTTTAATAAATAATATTAATGCCACTTTTCTCAAAATCTACGAGAATAACTAACACCTAGTTGCATTTACTACCAACAAAGTAAAAAAAACTGCGCCCCAAGCTTTTCGGCCAGCATTGATGACTTATTAACATTTCCCAACAATTCAATGAACAGTAAGGACATCAACTAAAACATTTAACAGCTTATTTCTTGTTTGCTCACATACTTAACATTATTAAAATTAACATCAAGCCTTGATGACTACATCTCCCTCTCGATAATCATCACCAAGCTGAATAGAGTAGACCGCCTGATCATCAGCATAAATTACATTGAACCAGGCAGGATATCCAGGAACCTGAAAAATAGCACAAACATGTTTTAAGTATGTTTTATATCAATATAAAGTATGTTTATGAAAGTTGTATTTATGTTATTAGTATAATGTTGTATACAAAAAGTTGTACTGTTCATTTTTTATTAATTAAGGTCGCAATGGTCAAGTGGATATGGTGTCCACCCTGTGAATGAGAGGTCATTCTGAAGATCTTTCTACTGAATCCAAGTACTGGTCTTTCCCAGGAAACCGACTCAAGACTTAGCTGAAAGCTGTTGATGCAATCAAGCTAAAATAAATTGGTTAAAATTAACTGTAATGGTGCATTTTTGACGTTGACGCATTAAAACAAGTTCAATGTATAGCTTTCAAGAAATAACATAAAATACCCATGCACATTTGTCATATACCTGTGATATGACTTTCCCTTTGTACCATTTCGCCTGCTCATCTTCTATCCACTTATGCTCAATGTCATGGCCCACCAAAAAGTGTTCGCTTTCTAGTGGGGTTTCGTAGCTTTGACCAATTAACGTTATAACGTTTTCTTTTAATAGCTCTATTGAAAGTTGCTGTCTTTTTCCGTCCACTATTTTTGAAAAAGCATATACATCTTTTTTGTTACATTTTTGTTTAAACACGTCTTTTCTAAATCTCAGTTGTGATTTTAGGGCATTTTCCTTTTCTTTTACGCTGTTAATTTCTTTAAGTTCTTTTTCCACTTGCCCTGGCGTTTGCCACAGCCCAAAGAACAACATTTCGCTTGTTGTTTTTTCAAGTTTTTGTACTCTATTCCTTTCTTGTGTTTCTTTTTTCTTAAAATCTTCTTCTTGCTTTTCAATTCTTTTTTTTAATATTGATTTCGCTCTTTCTTTAAAACGCTGTCTTTCTTTAGATGCTTCTTTTCTGCTTTCTAATATTATTTGATTTATATTTTCCTGTTCATGCAGCCATTCATTTGTTTTATTTAAAGAAAATGTTATTTGGGCCTCCAGAGCAAGTGTTGATATGTTGGGCTTTGCTGACAAAATGTGGTCGACAAGTGAAAACACACGTTCGGGAAATTTATTGTGTTTGTCAACGCTTAAAGTTTCATTTTGATTAAGGTTTTCATGAACACCACCAGGTAAATGATCGCCGTATTGGTGTTGAATCAATTTAGCCAACGCAGGAATTATCACAGATAGAATCAAAATCACATTGTCATCATTTTCACTTGGTTGCAACAGTTTTTCAAGCATGTTGTCAGTTTTAATTTCAACCTCTTTAAATGGGAATAATTTTCCAGCAATAAAATCTTCTAAGTTGTTTACAATGTCATTCAAAAAAGTTAAAAGTTCAAGATATTTATTGTTCATTGCGGATATTGTGATATCTTTGCTTTCGATGATTCGCCATAAAGGGGTTGTTATAAATTTTGATATTAAACCAAGAGCTTTACATCCACTTACAAAAAACGGTGTCTGCAAATCTTGTAAAACGCTTTGTAAAAGACCATTTGTGCAGCTCGTTTTGGTTAAATATTCTATCATTTTTTCTTTCAAAAAGTAAACATGGCCAGCATTTGTAAATAAAATATTAAAACGATTTCCACGCAAAGGTTGTAGGGGCAAAGACAGCATATTATTTTCTTTCAAAAAGTCACAAATAAAAGTTTTAAATCCTTGGTAACAGCCATTCTTTTGGTCTCCTCTGCGTGCGAAAGCTTTGCATGCTGTTAGAACAGTCCTGACAGTACCGGAATTACCTTGTTTTGAAAAACTTGTATTATAAATAGGAACTTCATTTTCAAAAAAACTTCTTTCAACCTCATATAAAGATTTTTGAGAAACATCGGCCATATGCACTAGGGTATGCAGTCCACAAAAGAAATTGTTCATATGACTTAAAGCTTGTTGTGATTCTTCATTCATTTTTTCATAATTCTTATAAACTAATGGTAAAATTTCATTCCTATATTCCTTCAGCAAAGTATTAAATTTGGTTTCAGTTGCTGCCCTATCACTCATAGTATTTTTTATGTTGGTTAAAATTTTTGCCGAAGTTATCTCTTCAGTTTTACTAACTAAATCAATGTCCGAAAGAATTTCCTTAAATGTTTCCAGAGTATCATGCGATGATTTTGTTGCCATGTCTCTAAGGCCTAACAGACGATAATTTCCTTCAGAGTCCCTTGTTCCAAATGCCCCCCATTTTTGTCCATATTTGGAAGCCTCGTCAGTGTGCAATGTCGTATTTATATTGGCTGAAGTTTCAGAAATTTGTCGCCTTGCAATCACAGAACGTTCTATAGACCAATTGTTTACTGTTCGTGATGTCGGTAATTTGTGTGGCTCTTTACCTAACAGCTGACAAACAGCTTTTATGACGTTTGACACATTTTCACAAGAAACCTGAGAGTCTAAAAGAGCATAAACACAAGCATGCAGCTCCGGAATATATGTTTTGCTTGTTTCATCAAAAAAATCAGCATCATGTATACTTTGTAAATGTTTAATTTCAGATTTGAGTTCATATATTTCTGTTTGTAGTTGTTTAATTTCAATATCTTTACATTTAAGCGCTCCTTTAAGGTTACAATTTTCAACTTTCATAATCAGGCCATCATTTGAGTTATCAACATTACTCCTTTCACATAGCTTAATAGTTTTTTCACGCCAGTAGCTTTCACGATTTGCAGTTCTTTTCAGATTTTTCTTGTTCATTTCCAACTTTGCATCCATTAAAACACTTTTTTCCGTTAGAACATCTTTCTTTAATATCACCCCACTGAGTTCTTCTTTTAATTCATTATTTTTTATTTTCAAGATAGACACTTCTGATGCCAGTTTGTCACTTACGGATTTATATACCATGGCTTCACTAGTAGAACTAGAAGCGCATTCAGATGGTGTTGGACAGTCATCAATGGTATTATTTATTGTGTCCGGGAACTGGTACATGTCATTTAGGAATTTATCAAGATTTTGTGTCCCTTTTACTCGGTGTTTACTTTTGTTTAAGTGCTGGAATTTTTGGAATAGTCTTGACAGATCTTTGTGCAGTGTGTTAAAGGATGCTTTACAACCGATTTCAATCAAATAATGGCACGCTACATTCACAGACTTCTCTTTTATTAATTCAATTATTTTTTTGTGACTTGGTTTGTCAGCTGCATCCATGTTGAGCAATGTACCTGAAAAATCAATTAATTGATACAAACCAATACTTACTGGATGTTTAATACCATGAACTGATATACGCATACTCCATAGATGTCAACTGGTGAACTGCCAACCTCAACTGGAACTGTCAACCTGTATGAAACAACAATATAAACAAACTTAAACAAAGAAAAACAAAAAGTCGAAAGAAATAAATTAAAATATGTGAACTGAACAAAATAAAACACAAAATTGTTGACACATTTTGACATGCAAGTATGCATATGCAGCATAAAAAATGACACAAACATATGACAATTGCAGACTCAGTCTCAACGTAAAAGTCATCAGACATCAATTTAAATTTACTTATTAAAATTTATCATCAATCATTTATTTACATGGTAAAAACATTTCAAAATATAAATGTGTATTATTCTTCTATAATAACCTCGTAAATATTTTACATTATACCATTTCGAAGTGAATATTTAAGTGAATATATCATTGTTGTTGACATATCCGAATTCAAAAACACATTTCGGGAGAAATTCGGATGACTTCCGGTTTAGTTTTGTTAACGACCTTAACCTTTAAAATACCCGCGCAATGACATGCGCAGCGGAAATGAACTTTTTCTTAAGTTGTTTCGTATAGAAAAATGGCAAATTTCTTCATTTCCGTAAAAATATCAATGCCACAACCAAGTCAAAGGGCAAAAATACCTGTTTTTCCACCAATTAAAACCTATTTTTACGATTTAAATCGAGTATATATTATTATTTTGCAACTTTTTTATCATCGCTAGGTGCGCACAGAAGCAGACTATCGAATGACGTCACAGGATTTCCCAGGAATTTTAAATCTCGTGTAAAAAGCGTTGTTTAGTGACATCATGTCAGGCATCAAAATGGCTTCCTCAAACCCGGAAGCAAAATAAATCTTGCTTTTTCGTGAAAGATTGACGTCATATTTGATCACAGTAATGAACCAAAACTAACTAAACCTAGAAATCAACTTTCATTTAAAATACTAAAAAGAAATAAAACTTAAAAACTTACCTTTGACTGTCTGAGATTATCCTATCAAAAATACCGGTTTAACATTACAGTAGAAGCGAAACAAAATGGCGTCCAAATCGTTTCCGACGCTACTCGAGGTAAATAATACCCTCCGTCGACAGACGATACCTCTCAACGATTTGCTTTTCGCTCAGATAGCTTAAGGTGTCGATTCGTGCTCGGAATATTCGAGGACGAATCTCGCGTACTGCGAACGCTTCAGCAACGGCAGCCATGACACTTCCAGATTTACGCCAATTTTTCTGATTTACGCGAAGTACATATGTGACGTTAATGTACGCCAGAATTTACGCACAGCGTTAATTTACGCTGTTTAGTGAAACGCGTTTTTGAGAATAACATTTGCGTACGCAAATATTTACGGAAACTATTTGCGTACGCATCTTAGTGAAACGCACTCCCATGGATAACTATCCATGTTGGGTAAATTTATCCACTGGTTAACTTTTACATATATCCCATAATCCATTGTAAATTTGCGCAAAAATGGCCGACATGTCGTCAAGCCAGACGTCAAACTCAAATAATTTGGATACGGCAGCAAAAACGAGAAAACGGGGTCCAAATTATACGGCCTCTGAACTTGCAGTATTGGAGGAAAAGTTTTCCGCAAACCGTTCCTTATTGGAAAGTAATCTTTCGGATAAGGTAACGCATGCACAACTTAAACATTGTTGGCAACAAATCGCCGATAAAGTAAATTCCGTTGGACACCACTTTCGATCTGGGACAGAAATAAAATAAAAGTGGCGTCAAATGGTAAAGAAAGCCAAAAAAGAATTTAGTGAGTTCAAGAAGGAGTCCACGAAAACAGGTGGCGGACGACCTCCAAGTAACCCGCCGTCCACATCATCTCGAATCATTGAGATGTACAAGGACACTGCTGGGTTTTCCGGGATCCCAGGTGCGGCAGACCTCGAAACCTTCAGTAAGCCGCTACGAATATTTTGTACAAACATTTAAACAATACCCATTAAAAGCACGGAAGCATGTACTAAACAGACTCTCAAAGCATTTAATAATTATTGAAATGGTTTTTAAATCTGAGCGTTGAGTAATTTCAACTAAAAATAACATACCTCATCGTATTTAAATCCAAAAAAATGAACCACTGTATTTGATTTACTCGTTTCCACTGCCGATGTAATTTTCTTTCAGCACGTTTCTTTTTTTTTCACTACGAACTAGATCTACATCGCAGAGTACTCAATCAATGTTTACACTCGATCACTATTTTTTTTTCTAACGACACGAATTTTTATTCTATCCACCACTCACTAGTGACACTTTCTATTAATCCCAATCCATGCTTCTATGTGTTGTCGTTGATAGCAAAATAACATTTAAACACTGCATCTTGTCATGAATACAGTGTTGCATAAATTATCTCGCTTAACAAACTATGTATACAAGTTATTTTCAGCACAGGTTAATCCAACGATCTAGCCAGTTGTACAAGAAATGAATTCGACTCACACATTTACTTTAAATGACATATCGATTATGCCGAATAGAACGGACCAATGAAAAAATTTACAATAAATTACGTCATATTCTTGGAAGTCGATGACGCATTAAAGTTACATGAGGCCCGTATTTCAATTATGAACTCTGACGAGCACTATCCACGTTTTTGTTAAATTAAATTGAAATTCCTGTAGTATACGTCGTTACAGATCTAAGTGCATCAAATAATTTTTCTTTTATATTATTTCCAGTCTTTCAGGACGGTGAAGTGCTCAACCATACACAGACTGGTAAGGCTCATAGGCAGCAATATGCCATATTTTCCTACTACTTTTCAAGTTTTAGCACGAATACAAATACTGTAGTATTTCTTGTATGAAATGCTAATTTACATTGTATGATTGTGTGTTTAAGACTAAAAGACTTCTAAAAAAATGAACAATACTATAACTGTTTTAATGTACGTGCAATCATGCTCGTCTGATTATCTTGGTGTGGTTAACAAAATAATTATGGATTCTTTAGGGGTAACTGGAGAATTTATCCTCGACTTCATCCTGGAACAAACAGGCGAAGACACCGTCAATGGTATTTTTTTAATTATGTTACTGTTTGTGTTTGGTCAGATTATTGTTTTGTCTGCTTTGCGTATCATCTTATTCATTCCACTCGTACATTGTTCCATTTATGATATTCATAGTCACTGTATTAATGATTCGTCGCTCTTGCATATGCACACAATTGTCGCAAGCTCTGTTTTCTGATTTAAATAAGCAATATATGCAAGTGTTTTTTTTCCCACAAATCTCCATCTATTCAATATCATGCATTATGACATAAATTTAAATAACATGATATTGCCTGTTAAAATGTGAAGAGTGAATGTTACATTTTGTTGCGTTTTAGAGCAGTCGAAGTCAAATACAGTCACAAGGAACTTGAAAGAGACAAGTGAGTATCATCATTTAAATATGATGGCTTTATTAAAACACATTATCTACAAAACACTGAAAATAAAGTTTACATTGAAATTATTACTTATTGCGTGTAATGAACACACAGGTGTAGTGGTTAACATTTAATAAAATAACTTCTATTTAATCTACATCAGCGCTTATTAAGTATCAATTACTGACATCCAGATTAACTGCGTACATGTCGATTCAAACATGCACATGCTGGTTAAGCTCGCGTCAATGCTTTCTTTCGACCTTGTTAAATGAATGCTGAAAATATATCTCTAAACTAGCCTTGTGCATTAACAGCTGAAATGTTGTTGTGTGTTGTTGTTTTTTATGCGAATCTAGAACAGTCTTTTGAACTGCCTTTTATCAACTTCTGCTGTAGATGATGTAAGCATGTTTTCGTTTCTTGTTGAAAGCATTTGATTGTATGATTTTTTATATTATACGGTCATCGTTTATTCCAGCGATTGAAAAGTCTCATACAGTGAGTTGTGAATCGGTTGATCAAATGACGGGTAAGTTTGAAATAAATTTCTAAAAAAACATAGTTTCAAGGACACAAATCTGCATTTTCCCACGTACTAAACAGAACAAACGTATTTAAAGTAGTCGTCGTATGCATTACATATATGGTGATACCTCTATCAATGAGGATGAAAATATCCATCGTGCCCATCCGTTTGTGCGTTCAACAAATCTTAGATTGCTAAGGATGCCTTATAGGATTTGTTCGTGTCATTGGCAATGCTGTTCAGTTACATTTTATTGAATTATTGTGTATTTCAGAGAAAGAAAAAGTGCAGAAGACTTCGCAGGTCTCATCCGACAACAGCAGAACCAGGACGAACGAACGCGATAGCTCCAC
The DNA here is from genome assembly GCF_020536995.1 of Dreissena polymorpha. Lineage (NCBI taxonomy): Eukaryota > Metazoa > Mollusca > Bivalvia > Myida > Dreissenidae > Dreissena > Dreissena polymorpha. The sequence continues at coordinate 107,790,477 of NC_068360.1, forward strand.
ATACGGTAAAACTTTTTTGCGTCGATTAAATATGGTTTTGGAAAGTGTTATGTTACTTTTCAAGATCCCTGATAAGCAAGTTGTAGTATAATATAATTAGAAGTGTAGTAGTGGCAGTTGCAGTAGTACAAATAGTACTAGTAGTAGAAGTAGTTGTATTAGTATTAGTAGTAGTAGTAGTAGTAGTAGTAGTAGTAGTAGTAGTAGTAGTAGTAGTAGTAGACGTAGTAGTATTAGTAGTAGTAGTAGAAGTAGTAGTAGTAGTAGTAGTAGTAGTAGTAGTAGTAGTAGTAGTAGTAGTAGTAGTAGTAGTAGTAGTAGTAGTAGTAGTAGTAGTAGTAGTAGCCGCAGCAGCAGCAGCAGCAGTAGTAGAAGTTACAGTAGTAGTAGTAGTTGAAGTAGTAGTAGTAGAAGTAGTAGTAGGGGAAGTTATAGTAGTAGTAGTAGTAGTAGTAGTAGTAGTAGTAGTAGTAGTAGTAGTAGTAGTAATAGAAGTAGTAGTAGTAGTAGTAGTAGTAGTAGCCGCAGCAGCAGCAGTAGTAGTAGTTACAGTAGTAGTAGTAGTTAAAGTAGTAGTAGTAGTATAAGTAGAAGTAGTAGTAGTGGAAGTAGTAGTAGTAGTAGAAGTAGTAGTAGTAGTAGTTATAGTAGTAGTAGTAGTAGTAGTAGTAGTAGTAGTAGTAGTAGTAGTAGTAGTAGTAGTAGCAGCAGCAGCAGCAGCAGCAGTAGTAGTAGTAGTAGTAGTAGTAGTAGTTACAGTAGTAGTTACAGTAGTAGTAGTAGTAGTAGTAGTAGTAGTAGTAGTAGTAGTAGTAGTAGTATGTAGTAGTAGTAGTAGTAGTAGTAGTAGTAGAAGTAGTAGTAGTAGTAGTAGTAGTAGTAGTAGTAGTAGTAGTAGTAGTAGTAGTAGTAGAAGTATTAGCAGTTGTAGTAGTAGTAGTTGTTGTTGTAGTAGAAGTATTAGCAGCAGTAGTAGTAGTAGTAGTAGTAGTAGTAGTAGTAGTAGTAGTAGTAGTAGTAGTAGTAGAAAATGTTGTGGATATAGTCATGACGATAGGCTTGTTGATAGTGTTAGCATATAGGTTTATTGATAATCTTAATATTAAACTTTTTTTTTCTCGTTAAGATCCGTTTTCCAGCAAGCAAGGTGATGCAAAGAAAAAATCGAAAAGGTATTTATGATTAGAATATTCAGATGCAGTCAGCCCACTTGTCTGGTATAGAGATTACCAATCAATTTAAAAATCGAATTCGACGAAATATGTCAAAACAAGTTACGCCGCAGGACAGAATCGTGTCTCTTTCTCTAACACCATTATACTTGCTGCAGAAAACTTATTGTGGCTAAAAACCGATATGAAGATGTCTGAAAAAAACCAACATATTTATTCTTTAATATATGTTGTTTGTTTCCACTAACATCTCCAAAAATGAAGGGTTGATAGGGCGACATTTCCATATAATTCTGAAATGGCACACTCGTAATTATAATAAAGTAATTTACTTTAACACATTGCTTTGAAACAGTTAGTTTTTGCTGTAAATTTAAATTCAAATGGCCCAATGAAATATGATCGGCACAAAATTACAGTCGGTCGGGTTTGTGGAATCTTTTAATGCACTTATTTTACAGGAGCGATGACCTAAAGGCATTACAGAAGGAGTACTTTGTAAGTAAGTTGCGGCTGCATGAGGAAAAAATGAAACTGATTGCAGCGAAGATGGAAATGGTGAAGAACCAGGGGGAGTTCTACCGCAACATGACTAATGCACTAGCGCAGACCAGAAAGATGATGGAAAATGAACAATAGTTCGCTTTTAATGAAATAGTTTGCTTTATGCGACGGTTAATTCTTTTTATGTGCAAAATATGTTAAAAAACCACTGTCACACACATGGGTAACTGTTCAACTTTTTGGTTGTATATATATAAATATATGATAATGCCACTTTATATTGTTTGTTTTTTTCCTTTTTCTCATGTTTGCCCTTTATGCATGTGCACATTTCAGCGATCAAAATAGTTATTGGCGATATGGTCTCGTATACCACGACCATCCTGGTGTCCGATGTATGCCGGGGTTTCCACGTAACGCAGTTCGTCCTCGGGAAGTACTTCCGGCTCACCCCACAGTTTGGCAAGATTGTGAAGAACAGCACGCGCTATAATCACATTGCTGCATTTCTCTGGCTTCAGTCTTATCTGGATGAATGTAACATAAATAAGATTGATAATTGCGATTGACTAGTATACGTTGAAACTTTTGAAAATATGGTTTTCCACTAAAACTTGATGCAATACATCATCATACATTATGCACATAAAGGAAATATAACTTATGAGTATATAGTTAGTTTATGTGAGCCTGAGATAACTCTCTACATATAAGATATAATTTAAATATTAAATCAGCACTTTCATCATATGTTACGTATAAAAAATGTATGACCACCAGCAAAACTCATTTGCGCCAGAAACGGTGGGCCGAACTGGGATAGTTAATGGATGAAGTTAATGTACACAAACTACTACGCTAGCCGGAGTCATAAGAATCCCGGTGCATACAGGAATAAAAAAATAACAGCTACTTCTTAAATTATTGGAGCCCGGCTCCATTAAGCACGGTTCCGTCGCCTTTGTAGCTAAGACACCATTGGCGGATCGCCGAAGTAAAGTCAATTCATTTGAAGTTTCACACTAAATTAGATCTAAATTATCTATTTAAACTTGTCTAAGACTTCAAAATCACTAAAGTCGTGAAGCTTCCGGGGGGGGGGGGGGGGGGGGGGGGGGGGGTTCGCACCGCCTGGACCCCCAAAACAATAAACTATGCACTTGTTTGGCATAATAAAAAGGTACTTTGATGACAGTATATAGGGCGTGACATGCTCGAGAAGTTGTTGTCAAAGCCTTCAAAATCACTAAAATCGTGGACCCTCAACAAATCTTTCAATGTCCAGCCCCCCCCCCCCCTCCTCTTAACCAGAAATCCTGGGTCCGCCCCTGGACACGGTGTTTTCAACGTCAGTAACATTATGTGTATTGTATAAAATATGTAAGCATACAGTAAACTACAGATCGCCCATACCTCAGCGTGAAGGATGTGAAAGCGTCTCTTCCAAACACCAAAGAGGCGCTCAATGCAGCATCGTGTCTTGTTGTGACTGTCATTGTACCGTTCTTGGACAGCGTTAGTAGCGTTGAGATACGGTGTCAGCAGGAACGTGCGACAGGGATACCCACTGTCCCCAAGAAGAACACCATTTTCCAAACCTGCAAATTGGTATATATGTATTGGTGAAACAATCCCCAAAACCGAGTATCGCTTTTTAACAATCACATGCTACGAGCTAGAGACGTCAGCGTAGTACTATGTATACAATGGGTGAAATGAAGGGTTTACTCGCATACTTCGGTGATGCCGATCTAAGTACGTTCCTATTGCTGAACTTCTGAAGACATGGGCATCGTGTGCAGCTCCCGGCCATGCTGCATTGATGCTGGTGATAAGACCTTAAATATAGCAGAAACCAACACATGTGCTAGTGTTTCTCGGCTGTTTAAGATCAATAATTAGAACATCGCCAGCTATAAATAGGACAACATTTTCTGGGGAAAAGATTAAATAAAAGTTTTAAAACATTAATTTTTTATCCGTTATATCCAATCTTTTATATGATTATAAATCAATCAAACAACTATGTATGTTTTGTATTGTACTTTACATTTGTCGTGATTTTGTAAAAAAATTGCGAATGAAAACGTGTATCATTAACCTTTCATGCGATCACGAGTGTAAAGAAAACGAATTATTTCGAAACTGGCATTTGTAAAAGTAAAAGCGAGCATGGTGTGCAAACAGCATAGAAGATATTGAAGTCACGTTATTAGGGAAAGTAATCACAGACTTTGTGGACGGGCCTCAAATTCTATTTATAGATGTGTTGAACAAAATTGTCCCAGATTCTTACCTCGGCTGTCACATGTCACTTGCACATTGATGCTATGGAAGTTTTTCCGGTTAACATAGTCTCTCTCAGCAGGGGAGCCTGGAGACAGTATGCGGACATGTGTGCCATCAATGCACCCTATAACGCAGGGAAAACCATGCATATTGTAAAATGCGTTTTGTTCCCTGCGTACAACTTCAGCTGTCGTTGGAAATGTGATAAACCGATTTTTGAGGGAACACAACTAGCTGACAACGGACTTTACCACTCTGGAAACAGTACCTTTATCGACGCAGAAAGTGTCCCCCACGGTCTGCATAAAATTGCCGGACGCCAGGTACCGTAATGTAATTAAAACCTGTAGTTTGACAGAAAGTGCGTTTGAACGCTGTGTCGATCTTTCGATGTTTCCGCCTATTAAGTCACAAATTCTATCAATATTTTCATTTGAAAATCTATAACGACTGCGCATTTCTTCATCATTTAAATCAACATTCAAAGAATGTTGTCGATTCTTGCGTGCATTCCGATACAGATAAAATTCGGCCATTTTGTTTGTTTACATGGATAAATTTTAACCAACCTTTAGACCAGGGTTAAATTTATCCAGACAAAACGCTGGATAAGTTTAACCAAAATGATGCAACAACACTTACCCAAAAAAATTAACCCTGGGTTAAATTTATCCGACATTTATCCCAGGGTTAAAATTTACCCAGGTTTCGAACAACTGGGTCCAGAAGACTTCATTTTATTCTACGGTTTTTGCAAATATCTATAAATAAACATGTTTATTTATCTTTGTCTTGAGTGTTGAAGAGACATATATCATCAAACTTACCAGAGGCCTTATATACAAGGTGCAGGATTACGTGACTTTTTTGGGTTCCCAATTAAACGTTAACGGATGTAAACACGTCGGTAAGCGCTCCTTTTTTCAAAAAAAATAGTTAAAAAAATTCTTAAGAACTTCAACTGGTGCATAAAAGACAGATTTGTATGCTGCTTATGGCTATGTGAAATACATCACCATAACTTTATTTAATAAGAATGGGTTTTTGTTCAAAAATGTGTACTGGATTCATTTGATGTATACGGTTATGCGTTACGCAAATTCACATTTTGTAAGCGATTTCAGACGTAATCAATGATTTATTCTTATACCTTAAGATATCTGCAAAACTACAAGAAAAATGTCTTTTATGCACTAAAGATTTTTGCAAATGTATTTCAGTAACTTGAGATATTGCAAGAATACAGTTCTTAATGGTGTGATTACATTCTGTCAAGCCCGCGCGTAAAACCCTGGAAAATCCGTTGATTCTGCACCCTGTATACGCACAACACCGTTTCACCTTATTTTCAAAAACACGATTTTATCGAAGGTGTAGAATAATTCCAATATTTATTACCAATATCCAAAATCAATCAAGTATATGTGTTAAATATTATGAAATAAGCAAATATGCCAAATAGTGTTAATGATTACGGTTTTCGTCGGCATGTTGTTGCTGGTGGCATTAAGATTTCGTCTGCATTGGAACCCAGCTTACAAACAGGCTGGCGCTTTTTGTTGCCTTACAGCAAAGCAGGCTCCTCAGTTCTGCGCGGAACCTCGAGCCGCTGAACACGTAGATGGCAAAGTTGAAGGTGGCGTTGAAGTAGCTGACCAGAACGGAAACATCGTAAAGGAACTGAATGTACTCAGCATCGTTATAGGCCGCGTAAGGATCAACTAACGCTAGCGCCAGGAGCTTGTCCCTCTGGTAGGGGAAGTAAACCATACCGGCAGACAGCGGTGAGGAACAGCACGCAAAGGGCGGTCATGAGAATCGACACTGGACGCATGTCGCGCGCCTGACCGGAAATATTCATCCGCTGACGTCTTGAACGGAAGCGCGCAAGCTGCACTACGATGATGACGTTGCCAATGAGAAGCAGCGGGAACGGCCAGCCGAAAGTTAACGTGAAGTCGATCTAGTAGTTAACGTAGTCATTTCGGTCGTAGTATTCTTTCTTGGACGGAGCGCACTTATCGCCCTTGTATCCATTCACATCATACATCACGAGTAGTAATATATTAATTCCGAACACGGCTAGCACAATCGTGACGATGATATACCCAGCGTTTCGTGGGGAACAGCCGAATTTCACTTTATGCGGAAAGAGCACGCAAGCTGTTCTCTCGAGCGTGACGGCCACGATCATCCACGGGGAGAGATGGTAGCTGCAGTAGGCAAGGTAGACTCTCGCTTTACACCCGAGGTTACTCAGCCACATGGTGTCAACGCCCCAGGTAGAGAGATGGGAGCTGCAGTAAGCAAGGTAGACTCTCGCTTTACACCCGAGGTAACTCAGCCACATGGTGTCAACGCCCCAGGTAGAGAGATGGGAGCTGCAGTAGGCAAGGTAGACTCTCGCTTTACACCCGAGGTTACTCAGCCACATGGTGTCAACGCCCCAGGTAGAGAGATGGGAGCTGCAGTAGGCAAGGTAGACTTCCGCTTTACACCCGAGGTTACTCAGCAACATGCTGTCAACGCCCCAGGTAAAGAGATGGGAGCTGCAGTAGGCAAGGTAGACTCTCGCTTTACACCCGAGGTTACTCAGCCACATGGTGTCAACGCCCCAGGTAGAGAGATGGGAGCTGCAGTAGGCAAGGTAGACTCTCGCTTTACACCCGAGGTTACTCAGTCACATGGTGTCAACGCCCCAGGTAGAGAGCAAACAGAGTAGCAGTGCTGCGCTGAACAAGATGAACGCATCTGAAAGCCCCAGAGCAAACAGGAACAACGCCATTGACGTCATCTTCTCCTGACGAAGCAGCACGAACATAGTCAGAGCGTTTCCGATCGTTCCAATTGAAATAAGAACAGGCGGATTCACCCTTAGGAGCAGCGCACTCGTGTCTAAATAGTAACCGATCGGCGGCAACCACCTCCCGAAAATGTTTGATGACGTCGCATTGATCGTCTTCTGTTCTGTAACGTTTATCAACATTAACATTACAAGCAAACTTTGTAGTTGCAATCATAGTTTCTATTTATTTTCGTTCAAAACTCCTTTAATTAAACAAGTATTATAAATTAATTTTCATCGCGCCACTTTTCATGTTCTGTCAGGCACCATTCGCGATCTCTGATCTGAGTTGACTCGTCTATGAAAGTAGTGGTAATTTTTCATAAATTCTCAGCAAATAGCGGATCTGGTTCTGCCTAAATAATTCTTTTAGGTGTAATTTGACTGATGGCTGTTTCATCTATGTCCACTAATTAATCTAGTGGGGGGAGGACTAGTAATCTCATAGTGTTATGTTTTTGATCAAAATGTTAAAACATTACATAAGAAATAATTACGTGAACAAGTGATTTATAATGCAGGAATGATAATTGGAATCGAATCAGAAGCAAATCAGAATGGTATGGAAGCGTATATGGTACAACCTGATGCTGTGATGATGTCAACATTCTATGACGACATGACATGAAAAAGGTGTCATGGCGTATTAACTCATCGTGTCGACTAAAACTATGATGACAAGTCATTTTTACAAGAGCATGACGCCAAAACTTATGTTGATTTATCGACTTAGATTATGTCGACCAAATATTGTTTCGGGAAAAGCCGGAAACATTTAGGTCGAGACTTTAACTTAATGTCGTTATGGCGAGTAAAATTACGAGGAAAACCCCTACAAAAATATGACGAAAATCCATGTTATTTCATGGATGACCCGGATGTTGAATCGTTACTGTCTGAGCCCGAGTTGCTAGATAAACCGGATGTTAAATCGTCACTGTCCGAGTAAGAACTTCACGAGTCGCCTGCCTCATTCTTACTCGAGCTTATATCCTCCCGAGAAGTGCCGGACTCAGGACTTAATGTTTCCTATGGCCGGACTGTGTGAAGTCCGTACGTTCCTTTTCCAATCGGATGTAGTGTCGGCTTCGCCGGTGGCATTTGTCCGTAAAATCATACCCTTCGTCATCAGATAGTTAATGATCTACTACATGATAGTTCATGATCGACGCTGCCTAAACCATAAATCCATGAACAGTTGATAATAGAGACAATCATTGGTAATACTATTAAGTTTGGTAGCAGCTCGATTGTGCTATATTCCTGACTGCAAACGGTACCGTTGTCGATTTTTATAGGACCT
>NC_068360.1:107803589-107868589 GCF_020536995.1 Dreissena polymorpha
CTGCATTATCCGGTGCCATCAATCAACATATACACTACTTGTTTTTTTACAAACTATTATTTCACATGAATGATGTGGCCTTATTTCACCAGGAAATTAGCTAAGACGTTTGAATTTCGTTGTTTATTTTGACAAATATCTGCAATTTACTTCCGTATCATCAGGTTTTATGCATAAAATGTAGATTCCCACTGCAAATTTGACGTTTTTGTTATTGAGCATGAGTATGAAATTTACTGAATGAATGACTTAGTTGTTCAGTGGAATATTGGTTTTGTGCAAAAATGCCAAATTTAAGATAAGAATATTGAAAATAAAATAACACACTTAACTACAAGCAGTCAATATTTTCTAAAATGATCCGGTGCCGTTTCGCGTAATAGCTGGAAACGGACAAAAGTTTCAGGTATTATCCGTTTTGGTTAGGAACCGTGTAATCGTAGAACATCATTGCATTTGGTATTAGAATCAAATCTGAATGCAATGCTATTTCATTTTGCTGCAGCTCAGCATCAGACAGTGGTTGTAAGATGTGCTCCAGATATTGTGCAAGTCTGTTAATTAACAGAGGTTTCTAAAAAAAGCCCAGCCTTGACTCTGTAATACTAAGCAGATATAAGACGATGTATGAGATAAAGAGCTTTTTTAATGCAAAACTAAGTATGTATACATATTAAATGTGTTGAACAACCTTGAAAATACAATTTGAGCACTAACAATTATTATGACAAATACTTTTGTGTCATTGTCATTTGGTTTGGCTAGCTGCAAATTTGCATTTAAGGAGCTCCGCAAAATTTCAGCATTTCTTGAGCAGGAAAAATGTTTACCAAACTACACGCTTTTTGAAAAGAGGCGAACTTTTGATTGGTGATGTTAATTATCAATGCAATAAAGCAAATACAAGGTTTTATTTATATTTGAAAAGCAAAAGCCACACATTAACATCAAGATTTTTATCTGACTAATTAAAATCAAAGGATATAGTGTTAAAGAACAAATAAATACTGAATGTGAACTCCTCTCAGTTTCCAACGTTACGAATCGATAAGTGATTCCTTTTATGGTGTCCCCGTAATGACGTTCATAAATTGCGCTTGCCGCCCATATTTCAGGGCGTCGGCGCGGGGTATTGGGTATAGTTTTCAACTAGCAATAACCACGCCTCGGATTAACCTCATCAGCTATATACCGCCACTGCGGAAAGCTAACACCGTACCTGTTTAAAAGGAAATTTTATTATTGCAGTAATTCTTTCAATTTATTCAAATGTTAAGTTTTAAACTTTTATTTTTAGAACGAAATTATTAATAACATTTTACAGTATTTAGTATAAGTCGTTTGAGGAAGTATTTAAAATTGTTTCTACCAATAAATTACACCTTGAGTGGAAGGGACATCATTTAAGCCACGTTTAAGTTCAACTAGGCTATATTGGATGCAGGATAAAAAATCAAGATGTGAAAATTTACCTTTGTTTATTCTTATTGATGATCATCACATCAGAAAGTTTTCAACAACAGTTCCAAATATAGTATAAGAAATAAGGCCGCCTTCTTGCATTGCTAATTTCAAAATAAATAATTAATGGCAAAGGTAAAAACTACGCCGACTAATTTATCACACTGCTACACAGCTGGGTGTTTTATTTTAATAAGTAAAGTTGTTATCGATGGTCCCAATTCAAAATGCCGAACCTACATTTTTTGGCATTTCGCGATTTTGATACTGTGCAAAGCGGGATATCAATGCGCATATACCCCCAAAATAACGATTTAGTTAACCAAACGCAACAGGTCAAAAAAGTCATGTGATGTAATGACGAACAGCAATTGATTGAAGTCAAAATGAAGAAACTGAAAAAATGGTAACTTCGGCATTTTGCGCGCTTATTAATATAGTAAAGTATCAATATAGCAATGTATTTTTAAGGTAAATTGACATAACGATAACTTTTGCTTATAGAATAATTCAATGATGTACATTTTATAGAATTGATGAACGCAAAAAGAGATCAAAATAATATAAAATGTTGAGGCCTTAACTTAGTAACTTGTGGTCACAACTAATAGCTTGTTCCTACAACTTATTAATTAGAGGTCTCAACATAGTAAGTTGTTTCTTCAACTTAATAACTTCAGTCCGCAAGTTACTAAGTTGAGACCACAACTAATTAAGTTGTGGGAACAACTTGCTAAGGTTGGTCCACAACATAGTTCAAACAATCAGATAGGCCGTTTTCGACGGTCACTGGGATTGAATCACGGTATGAACATTAGTTGTTAAAGCTAACAAGGAGTTTTCGACGGCACGAGCACTAGCCCTGAAAGCTTTGGGTCTCTAGATCGAGCCTTGGTTTGAGGACCTACCCTATAAGCGACGGCAATCGTTCATTACATTTTTATTTAATAAAAAGATGTTAATAGAACAATATATGACGCTCGAACAATATATGACGCTTGGTGAGAATTTGCACCAACAGTGACATGTCCCTGGTTCGAGCCCCAGTCTGAGTACTAGCCCTGAAAGCTATGGATCACGGGTTCAAGCCAGTGTATTACCACTTTCTCAGTAAGGGAAGGATCCCGGTTGCGAACATCAGTCTGAGCGTTCGCAACGAAAGCTACGGGTTTACACAGTGACTCAAACCAAACAGCCGTCGCGAACATACCATACTGAGCACTCGCCTTTATAGCGACCGGTTGCCGAAATGAGCACTAGCTCCGTAAGCAACATTTCCTGGTTTCGAGTCCCGGAATTAGAGCTCGCCCTGCAAGCGATGGGTGTTTGATTTCGAGCGCCGTTCTGAGCACTAGCTCTGTAAGCTATAAATCCGGCATTTTTCTGGTCCGGCGCTAAGACTAGGACTTGGATCAGGGTTCTTTCGCTTAAATGGTAAGTACTTAAACCGTGCCACCGTATAAAACAGAAGAACACGCATTGCTTTTCTTTATCTAATGGAAGACAGTGGAATCATTTATTCTATTGAAACAAAATTAGTTACAATAAGCTGTCCAATTTGCCGAAACAGCACATACATGCAAGTCTAAATAACGAAGATACATTTTACAGCAAATTTATTAACATCACGTCAAATTAATTCCATACGAACATGCTCCATCATGAGACACTTTTAAATATGTTAAAAATAATATTTATTTGACTTTGTGAAAGAAATGATTAACAAATAAACGTTTCCTAAAAACTGGTGTTTTTGTAAATTCGGCATTTTGAATTGGGACCATCGTTATGTTCTTTGTTTTTTTTAAAGGTTCTATATGGGTTAGCTTGCTTTGAGCAACCACCACCCCATATTGAGACTATAAAGGACTTCTTCTTTCCGTATCATATACATAGTAACTCACGTTAACATCTGGATGTATCAGCAGGATAAATAAGTGATGTCGTTACAACAATTATTTGGCTGTTTGTATTGTTTATCGACTGTCGTTTTTAGCTCAGTATATGATGTATCGTATTAATGGCATTTACCAATGCGGCTGTAATGGAGTTAGTATTGTTTGAAAAATGAATTGATTTGCAAATGGCATTACAAATTACATATAACGTGTGCTGCAAAATGTATTAACATAAAACTATACAGTCATTCACCAAATAACAGCTTTAGTGATGATTGTGATTTCGTATCTCATGTTATGATAATTATTTCAGAAAGCAGCTCAGTACCCCATTCGTTAACCAAGATTCGATATATTCATCCGGTTATAGTTATTCTGATTACAAAGTGTAACCGTCCTTTACCATTTGTCTATGTCATGCACGTTCGGTTACAGTAGCTAACTTATCAAATTGATCCCTGATCTTTTGGGGACATCCACATGTTCTACGCGAATTTATTAACAAGAATAATTACAAAAAAAGCCAGCGTTGTCAGTTCATATTTATTATAATATTTTAATGTGATACCTTACGTAAACACATTTTATATTCTATATTTGAACAATAGAAAACATATGAGGGGAACAATACAAACATATAAATGGAATTAAACGGCCAAATGGCGGAATATAATTTACACAAGACTAGCACTAGAGTAAATAAACCTCAGCAACAGACTAGCACTATAACTGAGGCTTGTCGAGGAGGCGACCGGAAGTACTGCCCTAAAGATAGCCCAACCCCAGTTGCACTTTTGATATTTCGCAAGAGCTCCGCAACGTGCTCATATCTATTTATGCAATTCCTATTTCAACGAACACCGGCTGGTTCGGAAATAGATAAAATAAATTATCGGTACGCCGTACCGCGCAACATATTGTACATGCTTTGATTTGTAAATTCTGTAACACAGTACAACTATGATTTGTATACCTCTCTTCTATTCTTTATCCTTAAATGGTTATTTCAAGGCCAGGGTAAAAACCAGAGATAAAACTTCATCAGAAATTATCAGATGCCCAATGTAAAAATTACTATAGAAAACTGTACCCGAAAACAACCAATATTAACATGTAACTGTGGACATTATGTAACTCAACAAACATAACGGGTGATTTTAGCCAACTTATAAATGCGATTCGAATTAAAAGAAGTAAAAGTTTACTGCTCGAAGTATAGCGTAGGACTGACCAAACAATGAAAACCCCGTGCACATTCCCGCCTATGTCCGCCTGAGTGTCCATCACTCACGTGACAATCATACGCATGAAAGAACCGAACATATACCTGCTTTGTGCAATGCGTTATTTTTAGACCTACGTTTTGTGCTAAACTCCGTAACGCTGAGAACTGAAAATTCAATATACTGATGTCGCGTCTTAGCGACATACTGGATGTTTTACAAGTTCTTGACGATAGCGATGTATCCATGCAATGGCCGCTGTCCACGGTTTGAGGCCCGACGATTCAACAGACGTCTTACCGACGAGTCGTGTACAGTTTGTGAATGTAACCCGAACGTTTTCCGTGGTCGCCCGCGACATATCAACAGCCTTTCTATTAATACACATTCATGTCGCTGCAAGAAGGCACTCGTCACAGCACGTTTACACGACATGTTAAGTAGCAGAAACACTCAAACAAATTGGGTGACTCTTTGTTACCCATAATTTCCATTCAATGATGTCGCGTCTCAGCAACTTCCTGGATGTTGATATAGCTCTGGACGATAGCGATGTATCCATGCCATGGCGCCGCCTCTATCCACGATTTAAGGCCCGACGATTAAACCGGCGTCATAACGATGAGTGGTGTACAGTTGGTGAATGTAACCCGAACGTGTTCCGTGGTCGCCCGCGACAGATTGGCAGCCATTCTGTAATAAATATCTCGGCAGTACATTTGAACATTACAAAAAGGTTTAACATAATTAACAACAATCTCTTTGGGTTGGTGGGTGTTTGGGTTTGTTTCTCAGTCGAAGCTATTTCGCAAAAAGAACGAGATACGTGGAGCACGAGAATATATATAGTATTAGTGACATCAGACAGTCACTACTGAAATCGATTTCACACATGGTTTATTGTCGTCTGCTTGTATCAAATGAATTATACGAGATTTAAACCTTTTATTTACCGGAGACATGTATTCGCTACTTCAAATAAAAGAAATTGATTTTAAAGAAATTAATTTTTATTATGCAAATGATTGCTGTGTAAACGTTGAAACAGTCCATTTAAAAGTTCCACGCTCCTGTTATGATGCTGTGCTTTCTGTATGCTGAATATCGTGATAAATAATTTTTGATTTGGAAATAGACATATCAATTATATGTAAGATCCATAAAACAACGGAATCATGTCCTATTTTGGTAGCATTTTTAGATGCGAACAGTTGATACGTTGATGAATGTTATTCTATAGCGAATTCACAAGATCAAATCATAATTTGGTACAGAAAGATGTCGAGAGAATCATCGTGCACGATAAAATTTCATTAATCAATGTCTGAGTTTCTCGTTTACATAAATTGATATAGATAAACTAAACAATCATTAAATAGAACTGAATAAGTAATATATGAAATATATGTACATGCATGCTTCGATTTTAAGAAAATCTAACTATTAACGCGTCAACATGTATGTGCCTAAGCAACACGAGTACTGGCTGCTTGTGGAAGATTGGATATATCTTCAGCTTGCATTCGGGCTTTGTTCTTTACTTTTTACGAAAGGCACATTCGCAAAGTCTAATGAACAGACCAGAAGACTAGAATACAAACGTAAAATTACAGTTTTGTTAGTGTGAAACAAAATAGTAATGCACATACATTTTTATTGTAAGCGGATTTTGCAGAAATATACGATAATTATTGTTGAACAGCTATTTGAATAAAACTCGTCATTATTGTATCTAGCCAAACATGTAACCATTTTAGCACATGTATGTCTGTATAATCAATAAAGTTAAATAGTTATTATAAGTTGAAGGAGAACCCAATAATTCAATTCGAATCCAAACCACATATAAACTGCACAGTAACGAAATATAATTTTACTTTGTAAATATGAAATAAATATATAAGCATATAATATATAATCAGTAACATATAACAAAAATTATAGTTTCGAAGGAACACAAACTATAGTATATTTATGAATCTTAATAACATATGAAAGTAGTATTTACCCGAATTATATGCATACGTTATGTGAATAGAATATCTATATCAGCATATACTCGAAACAAAACTTGCTCTTCTGCCGATACAGCAACCCTTTTTCTTATTTATAGTTATAAAACGCCTTTGGTTGTTTGCTCTCCTGTTATTTCTACTTTAATTACATATACACGTTATGTCTCATAAATATCATTCCCTATGAAATCAATATGGTTTTTTTGTTTGGTTATGTTCTTGAGTTTTTGATAATTATTTACATTGACAACTTCTGTAAGATACAACGTATTTAAAACACGAATGCACACTGTTTCGAATTCAGATAGCAGCACAATTGAAACATCGCTAATCAATTAGCTTTTATCTAGTACAACTGCTCAACAGAAATCCAGTACAACTGCTCAACAGAACTCAAATTAGTTCCGACTGAAAGACCTGTTAATGGAGTTTTTGATTTCCTGCATCTGAATCAATTAACATGCCACATCTGTTATTTTGCATAAGCGATACAGCTTTTTGACGCTTGTACTCGATGGGAGACATTTGCTGATGACATTATAATGATTCTTTTGTGACTCTTTTCTACTCGGGATGAATATAACATGAGTATTTTACATGATAGTTAACTTAAAGAACCATATTGTTAGGAGACTTTCCGGACAACTTCAGTAAGATGTGCTCAAAATTTTCCAGTTGACACTAACATACTTTATGTTGTGAGACATAGTTTCCTTCACAAGACTGCATCTGAAGCCTTGCTGTACTTTTTTGGAATTGGAAGACAGGAATTGAATTTATAAGAGCTGACATTCAGACATATTGCAGATAGTAATGCGATAAAACGGGTAAAGAACAATGATTATACTTTTTCCTTTCTGATAAAAAGTATTTATATTTAATTTAAAAACAGTTTAATCTAGTTTGTTTTACCTTGTGTACGCTTACAATACATTTTATCTACTTCTTATGAATTATACGTTTGGTTGCAGTCCTGCATAGTCTCATTTACATGTATGTACCTTTAATCGTGAGAATTATTCGCTTGTACCGATAAAGCATTATACTTATTTATTATGCATAAAGTATGTGAAATGCAATTCATTTTCAACAACTTATATAACAAATTAAAATGGGTTTGTTCTAGGAATTTAATGATCAATGTGCAATAATAAATGTGGCAATTGTATAACAATAATGACAGTTTTGTGCACATTGAATCATATTGTGTAGCTAAGATGGAGATTGCTATTGACCGTTGTTTGCACCAACGGCTTATGGCTGAGGCCATTGCCTTTCATTTAATTGTGTTTGCTGAAATAAATTCAAATGAAACATACGATACAATGTACTGCTACTACTCTTTCTCAAAGTGACGAGACCACTGTTGGAATATGTTCATATTTCAATTTCGAAATGTAATACGTTTATACACCACACCCTTTGCAAAGTTCCTCATACGTTTAATAACAGATAACATTCTGTGACGTGAATTTGTCGTCTTATCTAATTAATAAAACACAGTGCTTTAATAAATTATCAATTGTTTTATAAGTTTAAGAGCCAATTCAATATATTTTACTATAAGATAACATGTTTTTTTCTGAAAATTTTAAAGCTAACATTCGTTGATCTAAAACGAAAATCAAAAACACTGCATTGTACAGGCCTTATTATATACAATTTAATTAACCGGTAGTCAAAAATGTATAGCCACGCCTTCAGTTAAGTTTGTCACGGGTTTACAGTTAATCGTTTGGATGATGCAAACATGTGGTTGTATTTACCATACAACTGTATGGTAAACCATGGTTGGTCAACGCAAGGATTGACTGAACAGTTTATGGTTGTATATAATCAGGCCATAAAACGAAAAGACTCACAAGAACTTACGCATCACCATTGTACTGTTTTTATGATGATAATACGATGATAGAAATACCGTTTTACGTCGACCTGAGTTTCCCAGACCTTCTTAGTAACAACATGATGTATGTAACAAAATTTTACATAATCTTTTATGATGATGTATGTAAGTTCAATAATAAAATTTGCATTACTTATGTTCCATAGAAAAACGATAAGAACCAAAATCTCGGGTCAGACAGTAAGGATCACGATATCAGTGGAAAGAAATAGTTTTCGCTTTAATACTATTCAAGCAAAGATTTGCATCCCAGTTCCTTATCGATTCATATTTAGCAAACAAGAGCACTATTAACATCAGCTCTCTATACATTGTCTTCAGGGATATAAATAGCACTCGTTCATGTACTCGTGAGACCACATCCTTCGACGAGCATACGAAACAGTTCGTCGCTTAGATGAGGAATAAATGTCGGAACGATGCATTTGAACTCTATTTGTTACCTGATAATCATGTAAATATAATTCAGTATATGTTTAAACAGAGAATTGAGTGACTTATTACATGGAGTGAAGGGTTTCTCCATTGCTCTCAAGTAATTCTGGAAATTGTTCGATTAAAATGGTATTTATATTTTATGACTAATCTTACCAGGGTATTTCCATTGAATTTGAGTACGTGTATATATGGCACAATGGTGCGCATCAAATGTCAAACAGTAAAAAATGATATTGAAGAATTATGTGCATTCTATTTACATCATTGGAAATAATAGTATTTTGTTAGTGCAAACTTTTTATCGTTTAGAAACTATTTTACCACTACATCGTGCCAACCTTGTGTACTATGCATTATTCCAAAAAATGTCACTATGCAGTAGAATAACATTTTGTATTCCACTTTAAGAATTGTACAGTCATCAAAAAAGCAAAGTATTGATTATAGGCTTGTTATTGGTCTTCACAAATATTCCCATAGCAAGTGTTTAACAAAACTGTGATCTTCTGTAATCCGAAAAATACGCTAACGTACACAACCATAACGTCAATTATTTTTTTTCTAATGATATATTCGTAGGAAATATTATACATAGATGCATTATGTTTATTTTTTTTCAATAATATTTTCTAATATTTTTTAAAACTATTATTATCAGTTTTTTTAACTACGGATAATACTTTTTCATTCTTGGAAATTAATAACCACTCTACTAGATATTCGTCTCGCTGGTAAAAGGCTACTGATTCCACTTTTATTGTTTTTGGTTACAGTACGATGCATGTTACAATCAAGATTTTCATGGAAGATGTTTAATCAATCACTATTTTTACCTCGGTTTAACCATGTACCAGGCATTAATGCAGATTATTGTAAGACGCGGTGTTCAACTTCTCAATCTTCAAATTCTTTTATTTTCTAACTGACTGCTACACAAGGTTTGAGAGTTGCTGTAATTATTAAACGTCACTTAATTATTCTTCCTGCTGATATAATTTAGGGTAATTTAATTCGAGCCTGTGTAATAAAATCAATACTTACAGTCGAAACCATGAAGCATAAGAATCAATGAACATTCTAATGAACGTCATTAGAGCGTAGGTCTAATAGCAAAACAAACAATTAAACTCAAATAATGAATGATTACGTGTATTATGATATATAATCGTTATATGAACATTCTGCTTAAGCCTACTATAGGGATGTATAAAAATAACAATTCGGTAAGGGTGGTCACGTGATCAATGGTTGGCGCGTATCGTTTTTTCAAGCAGTCTTAATTTTTTACTAAACTTGGAAATATTAACAATCATACTTAATCAAAGTATTGTAAATGAGGATCAATAGTGAGAAATATCAACAGATTGACGTTTATTACCAGCGAAAAAAGTTTAGTTGCGTTCGTATTGTGATAAAAACGAGTTATTAACAAACGGATTACCCCTCCCACTACAAATACGCGGCCATGATGGATAGTTGAATCGTGACAATTGTAGAGGTGAGCACGAAAAAACAGCGAAATATCGTTACACCTATTGAATGAGAACATTATATTTCAATTATCAGCTTATCTGTATGAACCGTCCATGGGAAAAACACGCAAACGTAAAAACAGCAGTATCGGTAGTAATAAATCCAGTAGTAGTAAGGGACAAAACAAAGTTGCAAAAAATAAGTGCAGTTCTGGGGAAACAAATGCTTTAACAGGCGGTGTGTTGAGTGAAAAGTGCAACGCTAATTTAAGTGTTAGTGACGCTATCCACGGTGCTCATTCCGTACTCCGGGATGGATAACTCAGTGTTCGTACCAAGTGAACGGGAGACCGGAAATGGAGCTGAGGGAAGCATCCTATCACAGGTCAGTCAACCCCTCAACTCAGAGATTATGAGTTTCCTGAGATCTATGAATCAGGCTATAAACAATAAATTTTCAAGTATTACTACACAGTTGGAAACACTAAATAAACTTGAAACAAAAGTAAACGGCATAGAATCTGAACTTTGCAAGCTGTGGAATGTTGTTCAAGAAAATAACAAAATGCAGAGCAAAAAGCTTAACAAGATTGCGGAAACAGTTTCGTCGCTTGAGTTCGCTTTGGCAGAGTCACAGAGCGCCATTTCAAAACTGCAGCAAGAAAAGTCCGAATTATCAGAGACCTTAAATTACATGCAAGCGCAGTCAATGAGGAACAATTTAATTTTCTCCGGCATCAATGAAAGCTCGTCCGAAAAGCCAGACGATACCGAGCGTCTACTGCGCTCTTTCATAGTAGAAAATCTGAAAATACCCCAGGACGATGTCAAGTGTATTATTCTTGAGAGAGTACATCGTATTGGTGTTAGGCAAAGCGGTAACCAACCACATCCTCGTCCAATAGTGGCAAAATTCTCACTGTTCAAGGACAGAGAAAGCGTGCGGAAATCAAGTTGGAACCTTAAAGGAACCAAGTTCTACGTCAGTGAGCAATTTCCAAAGGACGTTGCCGACCGACGCAGAAGCTTGATGCCGGCCTTCCGGAAAGCACGTGCTGATGGCAAGAAGGCATGGTTAAGCTACGACAAACTGTACATAGATGGTGTTCCGGTGCGTCCTGACAGTTCCACAAGCAACAACAGCAGCGGTAGCAGAAAGTAGGGACTTCCGGAGGCTGAAATAAAAGTTCTCTCTTGGAACGTTCAAGGACTTTCAAATGTAAAAATTAACGATGAAGACTTCTTAAACTACATTCGTAAATTTGATATTATTTTGTTCTATGAAACATGGGCTAATAACTCAGCTTGTTATGACATTGATGGCTATAAATGTTACCTTTTTAAAAGGAAAATTCAGAACAAAAAATCAAAACGCTCTAGTGGCGGAATAGCAATTTATATTAAGCAATCTATTGCGAAGGGAATTTCTATTGTTAAAAATCATCAGGATGCAATTGTGTGGCTTAAATTAGATAAGCTTTATTTTAATCTAACGGATGACTTTTTTCTGGCTAGTGTTTATATCTGGCCTGAGAATTCCCCTATGTATAATATTTTGAATGTTAATTTATTTGATATCTTACAAAATGAAATTAATCATTTTCAAACAAATGGTAAAGTTTTTTTAGCCGGTGATTTGAACGCTCGAGTAGGAAATAAGCGAGACTTTATTGTATGTGATCGCACAGTTAATCTGTTAAATGACCAATCTTACATAAGTGATTCTCAACTTCCACGAAATTCAATGGATTCGCAAATTAACTGTTTTGGTACGAAGCTTCTTGACATGTGCAAATCGCTCTCATTGAGAATAGCTAACGGTAGACTTAGCCATGATAGTTTCGGCGCTTTTACGTTCATGAATTCACGTGGTTCAAGTGTTATTGATTACTTGTTACTACGCGAAGAAAATTTTAAGCTTATAAAATATTTTAATGTTGAATCTCACTCAGAATGGTCAGATCATTGCCCGATGGCATTCAATATCATGTGTAATACTTTAATATCGAGAGGTAATAATGAATCGACTACAACACGTCTTATCTGGTTAGATCAGCATCGAGACGAATTTCGACAAAAATTAATCGCAAATGCACATGTATTTAACAGTATTAGCGATGATCTTGATTGTAATAACGTTGACAGTATTGATAATTGCGTGGACAGATTTTCGAAAATATTAAGCGAAGCTGGTGAGGCTTTATTTTCTAAGACTTTAAAAAGTGAGAAATCTTACTCTAAAAATACATTATTTAAGAAAGCAGAGTGGTTCGATAACGACTGCCGTCTAGCAAAATCTGCATATTTCAAAGCTCTAATGGAATACAATAAAAGCAGATCAGATATCGATAGAGCGCTTATGATAAATAACAAATCATTGTACAAACGTACTGTTAAATCGAAACGTCAGCAACATAAAAGCAAAAAATTAAAAGAAATCGTTAGTCTTAGACACTCAAAGCCTAGAGATTTTTGGAAGCTTTTTAGTAAAAATAAAACTAGCATAAGTGATTCTTTGTCCATTGATGATTTTTATAATTATTTTTACTCTCTCCAGAACGATTTAAAACACGTAGTTCATATCCAAGCAGAACAATTTTGCAGTTCTTATAATTTTAACATTAATAGCGGCAGATTTGAAGAATTAGATGGTCCAATTACCACTGACGAAATCGATAAGGCAGTTAATCGGCTTAAACGTAATAAATCGTGTGGCTGTGACTATTTGTTAAACGAATATTTCATCGAAAGTTTAGATATATTATCACCACATCTATTTAAGATATTTAATGCTATACTGAATTCAGGTCATTTTCCTTCAGAATGGTCAAAGGGGTTCATTGTGCCTGTTTTTAAAAAGAATGACCATGACGATGTACGTAATTATAGGGGGATTACTCTGGTAAGCTGCATGTCCAAACTTTTTACGAGCATTCTAAACAGTCGTTTAGATAACTGGATTGAAAATAACAACATTTTAAGTGACGCTCAATTCGGCTTCCGAAAGGGCCGCTCGAATACTGACGCTATTTTTGTACTTAATGCTATTATTCAAAATGTCGTGAATTCTAACGGACGTTTGTACTGTTGTTTTATCGACATGAAACGTGCATTTGATTCGGTCTATTTAAATGGACTATGGTATAAGCTTTACAACGCAGGTATTAACGGTAAATTACTAACGCTCATCAAAGACATGTATCATCAAGTTAAATGCTGTGTAAAAAAGTGTAATTCATACTCGGATTTCTTTAATTGTGCGATTGGACTCAAACAGGGAGAGGTACTCTCGCCGGTGCTGTTTTCTCTATTCTTAGATGACCTTGAACTATTTTTAGAAAAAGACGTCAATTCTGGACTTTCATATGATGACTTGATATTTATACTTATGCTTTTTGCTGATGATATGGTAATATTCGGAAAGTCTGTAACTGACCTCCAACAAAGTATTAACAACCTTAGCGAATATTGCGATCTTTGGGGTCTAGAAGTTAATATTAGCAAAACTAAGGTAATGGTATTTAGAAAAAGAGGACCGACTTTTAACAATGAAAAATGGTCATTTAAATGTGAAAAGTTAGATATAGTTGATGACTTCAATTACTTAGGAACAGTTTTTAATTACACGGGTTCGTTTTTACTAAATGCTGAATCTCTTTCTGGGAAAGGACTTAAAGCCCTAAATGTTTTAATGATTAATTTAAAAAACCTTGATATCAAACCTAGTATTGCTTTTCAACTTTTTGACGCATTCGTGGGTGCGACTTTAAATTATGGTTGCGAGATATGGGGATTTGATAAGTTTATTGAAATAGAACGTATACATCTTAAGTTTTGTAAAAGGCTCCTAGGTATCAAAGCATCTAGCAGCAGCATGGGAGTATATGGGGAACTAGGAAGGTATCCACTTTGCATTAACAGAAATGTTCGTATAATAAAATACTGGTGTAAACTTATCCATTCAAATAACATAATCATATCAAAATTGTATGAACGCTTCAAAAGTATGAAACTATGTAAAGGCAATTGGGCTTTAAATGTGAAGAAGTTATTGGATACCTACGGATTTTCGTACGTATGGGACAATCCCTCTTCGGTCAATCTCGATACCTTCCATATTGTATTTAAGTCAACTGTTTTAGACGTTTTTAAGCAATCCTGGTACAATTCGATTAATAATAGCAACTCATTAATGACATATAAATTATTTAAATGCACCTTTGAGTTTGAACCATATCTTGATTATTTGCCAAACAAATTGCGTATATGTGTTTCCAAATTACGATTATCGTCGCTCAAACTCGCAATTGAAACAGGTAGACATAACAATATAGAGAGATCACAGCGAGTATGCGCAAAATGTCAAGTCAGAGATATTGAAGACGAGTACCATTTTATCATGATATGCCCAGCCTTCAATTCACTTAGAAAAGAACTAATCAAAGCCTACTATTATAAAAGACCAAGTATGTTTAAATTTGTTGAATTAATGGGTACTTCAAACAAAACACAAGTAAGGAACCTGAGCAAGTTCATATGTAGAGCCATAATGCAGCCCCACCCAGCTAACTAACCCTGGATATTCAAATATTAACTAATAAATTTCCCTTCATCTAGTAGTTGGGTAAATAAACTCGTCTTTTTAATGTTTGATGGTCGTACTATGTTCATCCTCAACATTCGTCTGTAAAAGTTCTTAGTACATTCACCTTATTCATCATCCGAATATGTTAGCCTAGCACAACTTAAATAATATTGTTGCATATTTTGTAAAATGTACAAAAATTAATCAAATTTTGTACAATTACCTTTTGTTTTTAAATTATATATGTTGTACAGTTTAGTATATTTCAAATACTTCACTTATAGCCTTAACGCATGATCAAATTTTACTTATCTTGAACAAATTAGTTAAAATATTAACTAACTAATTTTTCTTCATTTTTTTCCGTATCAAGTTGTCTTGTATAACGTTTAAATAATTGAACTATATTTATGGTTTTCATCCTCCAATATTTCTATGAAAGTTAATAACAAATAATTGTTTTCATCATCTGTATATGTTAATCTAGAGAAACACGAATACTATTTTATTGTTTTTTTGTTTTTTTGTTTCTTATTAGTATTTAAAACAAAACTTTATTATATACAACTTATTAATTAAAATCATGTATGTATGAATATGATCTTTACGCGATCAATATGATATTTAAATATTCTTATTTGTTATCACGTTGACATAATGCTTTGTATACATGTAACTATTTTGTAAATGACAAAAAACTGTAAAGTTTACGTCAATAAAACATTCTGTCTGTCTGTCTGTCTGGTAAGTGACACAAAGGTATAATAATCAGTAAGCTCCGTCCAAACATTAACCGATTTGTTCGTTTGCATAGTCGATTGATTTCCACACAATCAGATGGACTTTATTCCATGTTGATGTATCAACTGGATAAATCAACGAGTACTCTTCGATAAATTAAATAATGTGGTGTTATCAATGAATGATATTTTCGTGTCCTGGAAATATTCGTCTTTATGTTCCATCTGTTAACATTCAAAATATATTTGCAACTAGATTGTCGTATATTGTGGCACATCAAATGCTTTGCAAATAACTCCGAATAATAGATTTGCAATGAAAGGCCTTGAATCGCAAATAAAATAAAACTAGTACTCATATTTGTGGGCTTATATAATTTCTAATAAGATAATTGATGTTCCGCTATAAAATATTGTAATCGGTTATTATTGTATTTGCTTAAATCATTAACGTTTCTAGTTCATCTGATTGAATGTGTGATTTGGTTTCAACGGAAACATCATCATGCTAAGCTGGTCATTGTATGATAGATTACATAGTTATTTATTGTCATGTAATACATATTATTATATATTCCTTTATAAGTCAAAAGATAATAGCTCGACATATTCATAATGCAAGATTGTAATCGAAAGAGGTTTTAAGGGAGAGTGTTAACTAAATTGATCCTTTATGTTTATGATTCATGTTTAAAATATATGTTTTGTTTAAGGACATGTTCGACAATTAAAATATCAATGTTAGTTCAAGTAAATTACCATAAACACTGTTGTTATGAGCTTATTGTAATGAGTAACTTCTTTATTTAATAGCTACATACTGTGTTTATGCTATGCAGAATGTTTCGAATGTTGTATAAGGTAAGCATCTTGTATCCGATATAAGGATATGAAAATACAAACTAATGACTAAAAGTTTTATATGTTTACCTTCAACAAGAATTAATTATTCCACAGACACACTAATTCGTGTTTGTTTGGACATAAAGATTGTGAATCAATTGATATAAACAGTTACATTCGATTTTTTGTGTGAGATTTTATACAACCACTAACTAATATTATATATATTTAATCACTTTTGCTTAAATCCCGAATTTTGCACGTCGGATGATTGACTTATTGTATGTTGCACACAATGCAAATTAGTGCTTCTAAGCGTTCCGGCCTATAATCAGGGTAAAATAGATGTTCACAGTGGATGTACGTTATAAAATAACGTCACTTTAATACGCAAAAAACGTAAAGCAGGTGATATTAATTTATGTTTAAAATGAAATTTAAGTTAAACGACAGTATTACAATCGCCTTTTCAAACGTATTTTAAATTATGTTGTGCCACGATATGAACGAATGAAATCGAGACACGTTTGTATCGAAGAAGATGCCAAATAAATAATTACATTTCTAGCTGGAAAAACACTGTATAAACGCGACATCTTGATTGCTTTTAAATAATCATTTCTTGTAACGTTTCTAGTATTCTTATAAACGTAAATGTATTCATATGTTTAGTTGGAAACCCGATAAAACGATACACCGCTTACATAAAATTTACGTACAACAAAAAGGCTGTTAAAACGACATTCGGTAATTCCCGCGTTCGATGCCGACGTTGGAAGCATTCTTTGAGGATATTATTCAATCCCGATTACAAAATAAATAAATATAGCATTGACTCTATCACACTGATTTGTGCAAATAATAGTACACCAATCACACTACTTGAGCTTTTGAAGTGAAAATGACATATGACATATCTTTAGTTATATGAATAACGTTTCATCGTATCACGCGATAAATATCTTCAAGTGTATTTGTTTTAATGGTAAGATGTTAAATACATCATATTCGACATATAAAATCCAGAATTGTAAAACAAATACCAAAAACGCAAGCACAACTGTAACAAATGCAATGTTATTAAGGTTATTGAACGTAATAGAAAGGAGGCCGTTACGCGAGATGAACATGCTTTGGTACGCTTTGATGGACGTAAATACCGTAAATAAGAGCGTATCATTGCTATTTAAATAGGGCTAGCAAATAAAAAAAAAAGCAATTACAATAAAATCGAAATATTTTTTTCCCGAACGGTGTACCGAAATAATTATAAAAAAAGTGTCCAATAATTAAATTTATGGTGTAGTTTATTCGATAAAATGCTAACAATATTTAATTGCAACCCAAATGATGCTATTTTTCTGTGTCTTTTATTAGTTTCAACAATAATTAAACAGATAATCGGATCCAATCTAAATATTTCAAATCCTTATCAATCATGAGACATACAACAACTAGAAATAATTTATTATTCACTGGTTTAATAATAACAACTGCTTGGCTCGACTTCGTTTACTGAATTACCTGCCTTTGCAACTGTGCTTTATTAATTTTCAGAATCTAAATAAACCTAAAATAATAAAAAAGCAATCAAAACTATACATCTTAAATCTTGAACCTTTAAGTAGAAATAAATTCACGTTACATTAACATGAAACAAATCCCTACCGTATGTGAATAATCTCCCGCACTTATCTCCAACTGCGGCTCCAGAGTAAACGATCTTCTGTTAAACGGTGTCTTATCAAATGCTATCATTTGATTTTTTTATAGATTTATTGCGTTAATTTTTATGGAGCGAGAACCTTGGATGCCAACAGTATTCAGTAAGATTGCATGTTTTAAGGAATGAAAACTCACAACACTGGTTGTATGTATAACACTGACTGTTGGATCATTAATTTCATTAACTTGTTTATATAAAATGAGGTTACAACAATAATCCACATATATTATAGAATAGAACATATTCATGAACAATTGTAAAAATATATGAAACGATCGGAATGTTATATTCGCTAAGGTATTAAGGGTATTTAACATATGCGATGTGTTTAGAAAAGGTAAGAATATATTGTAATTAAAATATATTTCATATTGTAATTAACTTTCCAATGAATCAGTGAAGTACATCCAGCGGACTTGTAAACATACTCAAAAAGAGAGATTCCTTCTTACAATATAATTTTTCGAGAGGTCTCGTTAAGAGGGGGTGTAATAAAGGGTCCGATATGACACCAAGTCAATGTTTTTTCCATTGATGTTGAATATTTATTACCATAAGGACATCAGTGTTTATTGCCATGTCGATTGTCTATGTATATTGATTGATATTTTTTTATTAACAAGCTTTCATGCTGCATACTAAGAAAGATACTTTTTTCCGTAATATTTATCTATACAAACACGACTATGAAATAGAAATGAACTAACATTACACACCCTAGACTTGGATCCTGTTTGAACAATCAATGTATATACGAGTTTATACAGTCCCGTTTAGAAATAGATGATAGATGCATTATTTATTTCCCGAATTAAAGTTAACAAAACTCAATGAGTTTTTGAAAGAATATTTCTCTTGTTCCGAACTGTGCAATAATATCAATGACAAGACACTTAAGGGATTCGAAATATCCGCAAACCGAGACATAATTAGAAAGCCTCTTTAAGAATAAGGAATAAAGAATATTTTGTTAGAATGGGACCTCTCTTGGGTGGTAAATTATTTCATTTTATTGACAGTCCTCTTTCGTGGAATGCGCTATGTTTTTAATGATGTATATTGACACTGCTCTTACGTGGAGTGCGAAATGTTTCTAATGTATATTGACATAATATAGTTAACAAACTTCTTTTTTGCCCTAACTATATACATGTTGGAATCTTTACATTAGACATTTTCTCAATAATTCATGTTTTCCCTATTGAGTCAATTAAAGTGTAATGTTTAACAAATATTAAGGGTTTGGTAACGGACGGCAAGTTGCGTAAATGTTAACATATTGCTCATTAGTTAATGTGCACGTAAATCTTAACAAACGATATTATTTCATTAATCATAACTAAGACGAATAGTGATGCTTTCTTTTTTAATCTCCTTGCCAATTGACTAGTTTATCTGTAGATTTGTTTGTCGTAACACATTCCTCACAAGTATGTAGCATACCTACTTTGACGCTAATAGTTCACATCGAACTTTATTGTTCATGAAGACACACGACCGACCAACCAAGTAATGAAAACATTGAATGTAATGCAATGATATAGATGTTGCCGCAAAACCAATAGCGGTAGATGTGGTTGAAATACTAATAGCACATTTAGTAGTTGAGTGTAAGTATTAGTTAATCCCGAACATATATGTTAGATTTTCATTTAATAAAACATGAGTACATTAATAATCTCATGTTTTTGTCTGTCGAAAAAAACTAATAAACACGTACACATAAACGATATGAACGAATGGCAAAAGCTGTTGTCGTTTACATAGCACATACCACGATATTAAACTAACTTTTCAAATACGTTCGATTGCTTTTCAAAGTACAAATAAATTGTTACGCTGTTTGTCTATACGTATATTTAGTCTGTATACTCAGCGTGTATATATTATTTAGTTTTATATTTGTTTGCAAAACGTATTAATGTTATGTTTTGAATAGATTTGAAAAGTATTCACGGCACCATACAAATGCCGCCACATCACAGTTAGCAAATTGATGATTTATTTACCACATATGTCTGTACCAAACATGAATGTTAATATAATGACATTGTTTTTAGTTGTAAGTATCATTATTTTATCAACCTGTTATGTAATGACCTTGAGAGTTCAGACACATTTTTACGTCAGTGTACACCGTTAAAATTATAATTATAATTAAGACACGCATATTATTAAGACATAAACATACTATTTTTAATTTTGTTTCAAAATGCTACATCACATCAATGATTAAAGAATATACAACTCTATTGGTTTTGTTCAAATGATCGGTGCAATAAAACTATCCCAAAATGATTTATATTATAAAGTATATAACGTTATGAGTAACTATAGTTGTATGTTAATTAAACTGTTTTGACTTAAATTGATTTATACTATAAACTGCATTTTAATACGTATCATAAATTGCTTTAAAATGAAACCACTACCATGGTTAAATTCATAATAATCACGAATAATGATACTCCTTTGTTTAAACAGTCAACACAGCAGTAATTTAAAATTATTTCGAACACATATCTGAATCTTTGTTCAAACACTAGTTCATTTGTTTATTTGTAATGCTATTATTAGAAAACTCAACAATGTCAATGATTGTCCATTTGTTGCGTGATATCAAATGTATTGCTTGCTTTGCGTTCTCTGCATCATACCACTCAAACAGGTTTCATCGGACATTATTTGTGATGGTATTCAAAAACAAGACTAGATGCTGCATTGAGCTATTAGGTATTTGGCAAATAATGGCAAGACGAATACAGTATCACTAAACTGCCTCATGTTTATACAACAGACGAATGACTACATTTACGAACGGAAAATCTACAGCGCAACAATATATAGCACTCAGTGATAAACGTGACTAGGAACACGAATATAATTATAGCCTTTAATGTCTGAGGTGTTTTCCTTTAAAATCGGTATTTATCTTACTTTGTGTAAAGAAATGTGTACGGAACAAACGTTTAGATAAGGCATAATGGACACTTCTATCGCAATATTTGTCTTTCGTTAGTTATAAATCACGAACAAAAACATGTGGAATAACTCGAATTATTCTGTTAAATATGAGGAAAAAGAAGGTGCAAGGGTGAGCAAATATTCGTTGAACTTAGTAACATTTATTAATTTCATAAATAAATCCAAATGTATGGCTTTGTAATTTGTGTTTTTTAAGAAATGTTTAGTATTTATACATCTTAATGTT
The DNA here is from genome assembly GCF_020536995.1 of Dreissena polymorpha. Lineage (NCBI taxonomy): Eukaryota > Metazoa > Mollusca > Bivalvia > Myida > Dreissenidae > Dreissena > Dreissena polymorpha. Next base: position 107,825,108 of record NC_068360.1, read on the forward strand.
TCGTTTTCGGATTGTTACCAACACATATTTACAACTATGGATATACCATGTCATATACATACATATAAAGTAAACTAGGAAATGTTAATGTGTTAATGTGTTAAATGTTGGTATATACTTGTTTGTATATAGTGTATTACATTCCATAATTTCATAAGTCGTTCGGTCGATCACGTGTCTTCAGTGACCAGTAAATTAAGTACGCGTTGAACGGCGAGCATCACAATAAGTTTCCTACTAACTTGGGACAAAATAATAGTTGCTATACTATTGGAGGTAATACAATAAGTGGTAAAGGTCGCAGGACCTTGTATTTTAGACATCATATACATGTAAACAAGTATGCCGTTTAGTTATTTTGGAAAAAAGACTATCGGTTGTGAGATTTATGGGTACATTAACTTTTGAAACATGTTCTGATATTCACAAAATCTGCCGTAAAATTCAGTTGAACATTTTTAGAAACATTTAATTTTGATTTAGTATTACTACATGTATTCTTTAACTTAAAATAGGCTTATTTTAAAAGTATGAAACGATGAGAAAATATCTAATATACTTACCCAAATATTTATATATGGAAGCCACACCATGGAGTTAGTAAAGATCATGTTCATAAACATGCCACCGATCCAGCTCTCCAATGTAGATGGATAGAGCGCACTCCATATATGGAAATGATATAACAACCCCCAAAAAGGCTCCGTAATAAAGAAACAAGACGTGTTATTAAATATACATTCGGCATTGCAATAAAACAGTGACGTCAGTATGGTCCTAAAGATACAACATCAGGTAAAAATGATTAGTTACGTATCTTATCGGACACTAGATCATTGTTACATATAGCAAGACAACCTGAAAACTAGATTATTTGGACAGCGGAATTAGCACTACTCGAGATGAACGCAATAATTATGATCAATATCTGCCGATAATATACATATCCAAACATCATGAATAATATGTCCATTAAACATGTGCTGATATATCCATCAAATGGAAACATTATAAATAATCTCTACTGTAAACATGGTTTTGTATAGCTAGCCATATATTTTTAGTGTCACAACCTCAAAGAGACAATATAATGTGTATAATGGTAACTGCTAATTTAAAAAGCGTTAACATTTTAATCAACAACAGTAAGTGTTCAATATCAAACCAGTGTTTTAAGTTTGCAAGACGTTAGGCATGAACACATTCGCAATTGACAACCCATATTACCATTGCAGCTTTACGTCGCTCATTTTTCATTTTACTTCCGGTGTTGTAAGTTTGCAAGACCTAAGGCCTGGCCAATTACGCAATCGGAAACCGATATTTCCGCTACTGTTTTACGTCGTTCATATTTGGTTTGACTTCTCGCCGTTGAAATTGTGGTATTCACGATTACACTCGATTGTGTACTGTTAACATAATCACATGAACCATGTGTAAAGATACATTTCTAAACTTATAGATTTATTCATGAAAGTTATTATTCTTATAATTGACATACACATGCACACATTATATGGCTGTTTAGCTTTGATAAGGTTATGTTGGCGTTTTATTGGTGTTCCAATTACTATCAGTTTGAAGTCATTTTAAATTGTAATATTAAGTAACACAAGTAAAACTGTGACAGAAACGTATGGCACTTTGTAATCAAACAACTAGTAAAATAGTGTTTAATTTGTTTTACAGTCACTGCTTTAGAGAGTATGCTGGCAACAAAATCGTTGTTCTATACAACCTTTATTTTGTACGTAAATCTTAGTATGCGCGGTGTATAATCGAATGGCGTTTCTAACAAGAAGTATCACCTCCCCAACCCCCCCCCCCCCCCAAAAAAAAAATAAATAAATAAAATAAAATAAAAAATCAACTATCACACTTGGAACGTCGCTACGTGAAAACACTTAAAAAGCAAACCAGATGTTGTGTTCATATCACCATCCACATTATTCCCTCATATATAATTTAAGGCTTTTCATTTTCTTCGATTTCAATTGATATAACATTATTAGCAAATAGTCTCGATTACGCCTTTTCTAACAATGGCACAACGTGATTTGAAATGCGTTTGTAGGGTTGAAAGCGATCGTCTTGCAATTACCACATTACTCAATAAAACATATTGCTAGGATTATGCGCAAGTTTTAGTGATTGTTCCGAATAGTTGAAATGTTTATTGATGTATTTGCATTCGTGGCATTCACAAACCCTGTGAATGAAACAGATACACCGATTACTGTCCTTGTTTTGATTTATTTTTAAATATTGCAATAAACATCATTATAATCATTATTATCATTTCCTTAATCGGTATTGTCGTTGGAGGGAGAAGAGGGATAATAACACAGAGATCCTCCACGACTCATGTCTGTTGTGGGATGCTGAGAGAAGCTCATAATTCACCAGAAGGGTGGATGGTGGACAAAGAGCTGCTGCTGTCATGTTCCGTACGTTGGTTTTGTGCTCTGTGGAGGAGTTACGTATAGCCCCGTGTTCAAAGCCCTGTATTCTGCGTTTTGTGTCCGCGTGAAGTGCCAATGTCTCGCAGCCGATCATTAAGATTGATACTACGAGGGGTTTGTATAGCCCCGTGCTTGTTAGAGAAGCTGAATGACCTTATCAGTCTGGCCATCGCAGCTGCATCGGACCTCAGCGGTACAAATACTATTCTTGGGAATGGTTGTCTTTTACGTTCATGGTGATAACTGCACTGCTGTCGTTCGTGATGTTTACAATGATCTTCGACTTTTTCTTGCTGATCTCCATCCCACATGCTCTTGCTCTTTTATAAATTGTGTTGGTAGGTTCTTGGAGTTCACTGCTAGGTTATCAGAAAATCTCAAGTTGAAAACCGGTAGGTCAACTGTGGAGATAAGTGGCGATCTTGGGATGTCTCATTTATTCCCTTTTTAATGAAAAGGTTAAACAGAACAGATGATAGAAGACGTCCCTTACGGACGCCAACTGATGTTTTGAAGTCCGCCATCTGTCCATTCAGAAGTTGTTCGCTGCTTGCTTTAACGCATAGTTCTTAGACGACTTGCACCAGCCGTCGTCAATATTGAATCGTACCAGAACCTGCCATAAACCATCATGTCAAACTCGGTGTAACTCTTTATTGATATGTCGATAATGTTGTTGAGGAGCTTACGTTGGTATGGAAGATGTTTCTAAACGATAACTCCTCAGTTTCAGATGTGTTACACTTTTCTACGTCGAGCTCTGAATCTAGTGTGCTCATTCACTAGCACAATTTTAGTCGTTAAAACATTATGCCTAGCTTGACTTTTTTTGGGATAGCTTATCAAGTTGATGATGTGGTAATTTTCGCACAGCTTGTGATTGCATGTGTTCATTAGGGAGACGGTGAGCGACGGGGTCCACTCGTTGGGCCACTTCTTTTCCTCCCATATGGCACAATGAAGTCCTTGCTGCAGTAGTTGCTTCTCCGCCGTTCTTAATCAGCTCTAAAGGGACGTTGATCACTCTAAAAGATGTTCATTCATTCGGACTTCGCAATGCATCTTCCATCTCTGCGTTTAGATTCGATGTACTTACATCGTCGGCTTGAAGTCTAAAATCATTCTAAAGGAGACTGTGGTCTGTTTGAAGCTGCTATCTGTAAAGGTCGCTGCAGAATCTATCCACCAGTTTAGCACTGCGTCATTTTCGAGTCCCTTTTAGAATATGATATAAATGATAGCGGGCTTACTATTCGTCGTGAGGGTCTTGAAGTTGTTGTCAGTCTTCTAACTATAGTATGAAATCATCTCTTTATCAGGACTGACACATTCTCCCTTAGTACAACCCTCGTTTGTAATTTAATCTTTTTTCACCTGACGGTTCGCTCTCTGGTTGTCTGCCCTAGAGTTCTAGCTTGTGTAGGTCTCATTCTTCAGCTCTCTTCTTTTGTCGTAGAGGTCCATGATCTCGGTTTTCACCCATTAGTTGTTATTCCTATATTGTCTCTTCCATAACTTCTCCAGCAGATGACAGCAGGGCTGCATTGATGTTGTTGGTGATGGTGTCAATTTCATTGTTGATGATAATAGCTTCAAACTTGTCACTTATCTGTTCTTTTAATGCCTCTGCTATCTTTTAATCTTTCAGTTTCTCCAAGTCAAATCTAATGCGTGAGTATTTGGTGACGTGCATGTTCTTTAGTTTCAGCTTGATGGTGTTCTTAACTAAGTAATGATCTTCCGATGTCTGCGCGAGGAAACGTTCATTGTTTTCGCTTTGTTTATGCTGGACTTGCACCGTTAAGGTTCCAAAATGAAATATATTTGGTTGTGCAATTTTGCATTTTGACTATGCCTTGTCGCTTTTTTGAGCGTGAACTTTGAATCTGAAAAGTCTGCTTTTTAAAACTCACAATTGATAATCGCATGACTGGAATATGAACTTTTGCATTAAAACTTACTTTGTCAAAATGGACTTTAATTACTACAAACGCTGGAAAGTGCAGTCGTCTACGTCTACTAGAATGAACACACACATAACATTTTTAAAGCATGAAATAATATATGTATTATTCATATATGTAAACGATGCCACAAATAGGCAACGTTTATAAAACGCTTTGCGAAACCTACAAGATGCGATTTGCTCGACATTAAATAACACAAATATGTATCGCCCTTATTTCTTAATAAAAACACTTATAATTTATCATTCTCCAAAATATGTTTACATGTGTATCTTTAAATATTTGCTATATTTATTTCATAACGAATACAAATTATATACCTTATCATATACTTATAAAAAAATGTTAACTTAATGTTAAATAATGAGTTGTTGTGCGTCATCACGCGATAATCCAAGAGGATGCCCGACCGACTTTATTGACCCGAGGGCGATATTATATTGTAGATCTCAGTTGACATATTAAAACAAAATCGAAAATTATGGTTCGATTTACATTTGCGTCTGGTGCATAACTATTATTTAGGAAAGTGATTCCCTAATTATACATGACAAACATAAACGTGTTCAAATTAAAATTAGTTACAATTCGATTTACATATTTACTCAATAAGCTCGACCATTGGGATTTGAACTTAAACATCGCGCACTTTAATGAGAATTTTAAAACACTAAAGTAAATAATTCGTTAGTGCAGATGTATATACTTCGATACGTCAAGAACATTTGACACTTAAATGCAATTCAATGCATTTAACACTTAAATGCGATTACGTATTATCCCACTTAGACAAACAGTGTTCCAACCGGTAAAGCAGCTTGTAATTTAGAGCAGAAAGAAATAATTGAAAACTATTTATGCTTGACATTAAATTAACTTGTTGCATGCAAAGTATATTAAATTTACCTAGAAAATATTCAAATATACTGTTAATTAATTTTGCAACACATCAGGCGAGAAGAATAACACCCCTAATTTAATTTTACTTAAAAACGCTTATCATTATTCTTTAATTTTAGAAAATGATTGTTTAAGGAGGAATTCGAAAAATTAACCCATGAATATCCCTTTCTGTATGAAAACATATGAATAGTTGGATGAAATCGCTTAATACAAAAAAAATTCAAAATTGCTAAGCAATTAGTCAATTGCCATTGAAACAAATGATGCTTTTTATTGCCTCGTGCCCTTTGGTTAAGTTCTGCCGGTCGTTTGACAACAATAATGTGCCTGCACAAATTGATAGTTAAATATAACGTGAGTTTTTATCCTACCTAAATATAAAGTAAAACGCTGGGAACACAAAACTGAATTTTATGAAACCAAAACGAATGTGAACTTTATGTTTGGAACTTAATCCACATTATTAGATATACATGAACTTTAACAATTGTATCCGAGGTAAATGCCGGATAGTCATGTTCGTTTTCGCATTCGTCTAATAATGATGGAAAGCAAACCTGACTTTTTTGTCTAAGAAACGTATTTTAAAGCGCTAGAGATGTGCGTCCACACAGAATAATATTTCTTGCTATGAAGAACTCTAATTACATCAAAATAATCCGCCGGTCCTTTTTGTTTACTTTGTAAAGCGTTCAGATCATTGTGTTTTTACTTTGACTTTTAATGCAAAGCACACACACTATCTCACGAAAAATAAATTAAAACAAATATTTTTATCTAAAGCATTTTCTATAGTTTCTTAAACACAATAATGTACTCGTTTGCTCCCTGATTTTTTTCACTTTTCTTGAATTAATCGGATATTATTATCTGTTAGAGATGCACTTTGCATTTAATTTATTGTACATGATATATGTTGTGTAATGGTGCCGATGCCATTTGTATTTTGGGCGATGGACATGTATCTTTCGTTTGACCGTCTTAGATTTTGGTCACCATTGCTTGATGGAAAGTGCTTATTTATATGTCAGACGACTATATCCAGGAATTATGCAAATACGGCTCTTGTTTAGTGAAGATGAATTCAATAAGGAACTGAAATACATTTCTTGCACTGTATCAAAGCGCGCATAAATGGCAACTTCAAACTGCAATCAAGGCCATAACTGATTCACTTATATCAACCGAGTTTTTGTTTTTGTATAATTATCTTGCAGAGGTATTTCTATATTTTGTGCGTGTCTGGCAGTGAGTGTTTAGTGCAGTTCTGATTTATATAAGTCGTATCTTTTTGTTAACATTATTAACGTTCATACATTTCTGGGAGTCGGCGCGGGGTATGGATATAGTTTTCAACAACCGCGCCAAGGATTAAAGGGTTTTGTGGCAGCTTATGTGGCAGTTTATTATACCGAGAATATGTTTATATCGACACCGATTATTGCTAATATCACAACCAGTCGCATAGGTTATTATTGGATTTTCTTAAATAATCAACGTGTCGAGCTCATCTGATTAAGTGTGTACTTTGTTTTCAACGGAAACATCATCCTGTTAAGCTCTGGTCCTTGCATGAATTGGTCCATAATTACTTATTGTCAAATAAATGTTAAATGTGTTTTATTTAATTAAACGCCTATATCTATACACAAGTGCATATTCAGTGGCGTTTTACAATACACTGAAAAACATAATAAACACGTACAGAGCATAAAATCACAATCAGTTTACAAATAAAAAATTGCAATAATCAAGCATTTAAAAAAATGAACATATAAACAACGTAATTATGATTAAGATATATAAATCATTCGTCGAAAAAATAAAAGTGTAAAAAAGTAAACTATTATAAATTAATACTATATAAATTAACATAAATATTTTACTAAAACACGCGAAGAATAAAAGTATATTTATGTGGTAGTGAACATAATCATGCATGCATACTCGAAGTAAGTAATGCGAAGGTTACAGAAACATTGAGTTAAAATCACTAAAAAAGTATGTTTTAAGATTCTTCTTAAAGGCGTTAATATTGTCAGATTTACGAATGTACGGTGGTAAAACGTTCCACAACTTTGGACCAATTGTAGAGAAACTTCTGTCACAAAATGTCTTTCGTTTGTTGAACGGGACTACATAACACCCATCCAGTCTGTCAGCGGACCTCATGCCTGTGCGACTGGATGTATACGGTGTCAGGAGTTCTTTTAAGTACTCCGGTGCTCTTGAAGTATGGCAGTTATACATATAACACACAATTTTGAAGTTAATTCTGTATTTAATCGGTAGCCAGTGCAAGTCAAATAACGCCTGTTTGGAACTGTCGAATTTCCTCCGTTGTAGAACCATCTTTGCACACATATTTTGAATACGTTGTAACTTTGTGAGTTCATGATCTGCAATACCATATAGGATAGCGTTGCAGTAATCCAGATGCGAAATGACAAGTGAAAGAACTAAGATTTCAGTAGCTTGCTTGGTGAGATATTGACGAATGCGTTTAATGCGAAGAAAGTTTATCATTGCAGTTTTACATTTGCGTGTAACATGTTCATTAAAATTGAGTGTTTCATCTAAGAAAGCACCTAAGTATCTTATACAAGGAACTTTGTGTACCGTGTCACCAGCAATATCTATGGTTTGTGTTGCACATTTGTTTAACTGTTTTCTGCTTCCAAACATTATAAACTCGGTTTTAGACGTATTCATTTTTAATCTGTTTTTGTTCATCCAGTCATTTATTACTATTGCCGAGTGTTCGACTTCTCGGATTGTATCGGCTTCGTTGGAGCTAGAAGGGCGAAAACACTTGCTAGCGATGTGATCGTCTGCGCATCCATATAAAGCTATGGACGGGGGGATAACATCGAACAATGTGCCGGCGTAAGCGAGGTACATCCATGGGCCTAAACAACTTCCCTGAGGAACACTACAATCTAGAGCACGGCATGACGACAGCGTACCGTTGATGCTCACTCTACAGCCACGCGGTCTTAGGTACGAGCCCACCCAGTCAAGGGCTGTACCTGAAACACCGTACTGGCAACGCAGGACCTCCAGAAGTACATCATGGTCCACAGTATCGAACGCGGCACTCAGGTCGATGGCTATGAGGGCCGTCACTTCCTGTCGTTCCATTCCTGCTAAAATGTCATTTACGACCCGCAACAAAGCAGATTCACATGAGTGATCGGGGCGATACGCAGACTGATATTTTGGAAGTAGTCCGAATTCATTACTCTGCTAATTAAGTCTTTTCAAGGCTGCTTTCTCTATAAGCTTTGAGATAAATGAAAGATTACTGACCGGTCTATAATTTGACAACACAAGCTCAAGACCTGACTTCTTTAATAAAGGCCGCACAATCGCTTCTTTGTATTTTTTAGGAAAAACACCTTCTGACAAAGACAGGTTAATGAGTTTAGTTAGTACGGGTAAAAGTTCCGTGGTATATGTTTTCAATAACTTTGTGGGCAAAATATCAAGCTCAGATGATGTGGTATTAAGCTGACTTATTAATTGTTTAACTTCATCTTCGGTCATATCTTTGAAACTAATCAGAGGAGGAACAACTCGTGTGGGTGGTGTGAATTGTTCAAAATCACGTAAAGAGTCGCGAATGACTTTAATTTTATTCATGAAATAATCTGCGAATTGGTTTGCTAGATCTTCATCGGGAACCTCTGAAGGTAATGGATTTTCAGGCTTTGTTCCACATAACTCCGAAACTAAACTAAACAGTTTTTTCGAGTCACCTTTAGCCATTAAAACTTTTTCACAAATAGCTTTCCTTTTCGCGCGGTTAACGCGGCACGTATACTCGTTACGTAGGGATTTAAAAGTTTCAAAATTCGCTTTCTCACGATGAGATCGCCATATTTTCTCTGCTTTTCGTAGTCTGCGCTTTAAATCCAATATGGTGTTATCAAACCATGGCGCTCTGCATATGATCGTTTTTGTTTTTAAAGGTGCATTATTGTCTAATACGCTTTGCATTTGGTTTTCAAAATCCTGCACAAAGGAATCTACGCTATTTTCATGAACTACAATATTTTGCAAATCTTTGGCAAGTTTATCAGTATCAATACGTTTGAAGTTTCGATATGTAACCTGTTGAGACACAACGTTTTCTTTCAGTAAATCTAGATGCACTTTGACGACACAATGGTCAGAAATATACGGTCCTGGAACACATTGCTTAACGGTTATACCGTTTTCTATTTCCGTCATTACTAAATCAAGACTATGTGCGTGTGCGTTTCAAACATTACATGTTGTTGTAACCCTATAGCGCTAACGTGGGTATTGAAGTCCCTAATCAACCTGTTGTCCTCTTCAGTATGAAAATTGAAATCGCCCATGATTAGTAAATTAGAGAAATCAGGCAAGGTGTTTTCAACATAATCACAAAAAGTGGTTATAAATTGGTTGTATGTTGAAAGTGACGGGGGGCGATATATACCAATGACATGGATTGTTATGTTCTTAAAAGCCAATTTCCATAGGCCATATTCAAACGCGGAATTTTGTCCGTGCGATAATTGTTTCACATCAATTGTATTTCTACAGACTAAGGCTATGCCTCCACCGATTTGATTTTTTCTGTTTGCAACATTCAACTTATAGCCATTCTGATTAAGATCGGATGTCTCAAATTGATGGGGTTTAGCATCAGAATACCAAGTTTCAGTCAGAAGAGCAAAGTCAGATTTTTCCTCCCGTAGATATTGACCTACTAGTACGTCTTTGTTTACAGCTGAGCGACAGTTCAATGTGAAACACGATATTTGTTCTTGAAACTGCTTAAACTTGTTAATAATATTGGGATACAATAAGTTGTTTACGTTGATACCGTTAGGTTTTGGGCGCAACTTCGGTTTTCCTCCGCGTTTTCCTCGCTGTCGTTTTCTACCTACAGCGATGTTGTGAGATCTGATCACGCTAAACACTGCAGGGTCAAATCCATTGAAACGTACGCTATTGTTCTTGGGTCGAATAGCTAGAAGTTGATCGCGGGAATAGCTGTACTTCACGGTCGATTTGTTTTGTATATGTAATACTGTAATGTCCGAAATATCCGAAATTGTGTTCTTTTGAATATCCAGACTTTCTCCAAAAGCTAACCATTTAAGCATTGATGCCAATGCTACGTATAAACATATAAACACGTACACACCATTCATGATTCTTATTGTCCAAAAATCCGTCCTTTGAGACATACACATACCAATAAAATCCAGTTATTCAGAGCAGTCAAAATCACACGTCTGCCTCATACGGCGACAGTGTGAAACAGTGTCATTTAATACACATACATTCCTTGTCAAAGAAATTTGCTCGATACTCTCATAACGCACACATTTAATCGAAAGGGTTGTTAGGGCAGAGTCTAACTAAATTGATCCTTCAAAAGGGCTTTTTTTATATAACGAACACAATATCAACTAATTCTAAGTTTTCTTTTTTTAATCTATGTTTTGTTTAAACCAAATAACCATAAGAATTGTTATCATGTGGTTATTGGGATTTGCTACCTTTTGCCTTACCCATTTGCATTACATTCTGAGTGTTTCGGCTATGCATAATATTTCGAATGTTTTATAAGGTAACAATATTGTATGCCAAAATAAGGATATGAAAATACAAAATAAGAAATAATTCAGTCATATGTTAACCTTCAATCAAGAGAATTAATTATTCAACACACACACACTAGTTTGCGTTTGTTGGGACATGTAGATTGTTAATCTAATTGATATTTCATTTTAACAGTCACATTTTATTTTTTGTGAGATGCTTTAAAAGCACTAACTAATATTATATTTATTGAAACAGTATTGCTGATCCCGAATATTGCATGTCGGTAGATTGTACTATTGTATGTTGCACAATATGACCACACGCGCTAAATTCAATTATTAAGTGCTTTTAAACGTTTCGGCACATAATCAGGGTAACAAACATGTAAACAACGGTTGTTCGTCATAAAATAACGTCACTTTATTACGCAGAAAATATAAAGCAGCTGATATTAATTTATGTTTAAAATGACAAATAAGTTAAACAACATTATAGGTTTTGCTATATGCTCAGAAACAAAAATCTTTGATAAACATGTATAACATTATTTTTTTCAATAAATTGTGCTTTCTGCCGCATCAAACTTGACAATTATGCATCATAGGCATATGAATGAGCACACGCGAGACATAATTCTCATATTGTCGTTTCGTAGTTTGTAATAAAATAGTGTATAATTCACAGGTATAGGTCTCTTGAAATTATACTTCGTATTATGAAAAATGTGTTTAAATTGGTAAACGTTTGGGAAATTTAATTTTACTGTTTGCAAAGAATTATATGTAAAACTAAGTTTTTTCATTTAAACAGACGGGCTAGGCGCCCTGTGCACTGGACTTTGTCGCAAACTCTCTTGCGGGGATTAGGAAGCTTTCCAAGCAGTCTTACTTTAACCGGCGCGCTGCTACGAAGACGAATTTTATATCGCCCTCCCACCTCTCCCTCTTTGTATAGTATTTTGCTCTTACGATAATGTCTATTCATTTAGACGATATTGTCTATTCATTCAGCTCTATGGCAGTACTTTTTATTGATTTATTTTGCAATTGCGGGACAAGTATTACAATCGCCTTTTCAAAAGTATCTCAAATTACGTTGTGCCATGGAATGCAATCGACACACGTTTGTATCGAAGAAGATGCCAAATAAATAATTACATTTCAAGCTGGCAATATAAACACGACAGCTTGATTGCTTTTTAATAATTACTTTTAGTAACGTTTATATTATTCTTTAAACGTATAGGCATTCATATGTGTATTTGGAAACGCTATAAAATTGTACACCGCTTACATAAAGTTTACGTAAAACATAAAGGCTGTAAAAACGATCATACAGTACCATGTATATTTTCCCGGCAGAATTGCTTCATGGATCCCACTGTTATATATTTAAATATTGGAAAATAAACTATTGTTTTTTAAATTAACTTGTTTTACCATTATTTCAAACGTGAAAACTTGTTAATTGTAACGCTAATGCAAAGAACAATACATTACTGGCCTAATTAAACAATAGCGTTTACAAATTAGCTAGACATAAGACCGTAAAACGTACACTCACAAAGTTTTTTACAAACATAACTATAAGAACATGACTACTTACATTTAAAAACGACATGCATTTCTCAAAGATATCCAGTAAGATTTTTTTCTTTTCGTCAATTATTGAAAGGAACAACTAAATGTTTTGAACATGGCAGCTGTTATGTTTCCCAATATAAGGTCAATAGTACAAAATCGAGTGAAGATTGCAATTGCACGAAGCAAAGTCAAACGTAAACATCGTGAACAGACTTTACCTGCAGCATTAAGATATAAATATTATTCCAGCATTTGGTTCTGTTCACGGCACGGAACTAGTTGCCAAACATCATGACAAAACCCACAACAAATAAGACATTGCATACAAATGCACAACCCAAACACGAAAACAATAACATTGGGGTAAGGGAAACAGATTTATGTCGGTTTAAAGGAAATAGAAACCTCACCATCACATTTTTTAATTAAAGAGAAAAACAAGGGAACCAATTTCAATTTTATACTAATTTAACACCAATTGGTTAGATGCTAATCAACCGTGGCGTTGTAGACATGGTGTTCAACTTTCGACCGGTAGTTCCCGCGTTCGATGCCCACTTTCAAAGCATTCTTTGAGAATTAGATTCAATTTCGATTATAAAATTAATCAATATATGATTGGCTCTATCACACCGACTGACATGTTTAAGCAAATAGTAGTATATCAATCACACTAATGGAGCTTTTGAAGTGAATATAACATATGACATATCTTTAGTTATATAAATACAATTTCGTCGTATTATGCGACATATTTCACCCAGTGTATTTGTGTTCATGGTAAACTGTTAAATACATTAGATTTGGCAATATTAACTCGACAATTATACAAAAAAACGCAACCACAGTTTAAGCAAATTCAATGTCATTAAGGTTATTGAACGTTATAAAAATAGGGACGCAAGATTAACGTGCTTTGGTACGCTTTGATGGATGTGGACACCGTGAAGTAGAGCTTATTCTTCCTTTTTAGTACGGCTTATGTAGGCTTAATAAAAGGGAAATGTAGCCATGTGTATAAATACAACAGTATGTTCATGACATTCGATGACGAATAGTGTTCATCATTATTTTCAGTCATAGTGTTTTTGTGGAAAATGTGCTTACAATTTTTGCTGTAAAACACGTTTGCCAAATTACATTTTCAACACTTATTGGCGGGAATTAAGTGAGTCTTGTGTTTTGCATTACCTAAGTTAATGAATTATGAAAACTTTCATTAATTGAATTTTCCTGTTTTATAATTAATTCACTTTATTTCGGTCAAAACTCATACCCTGGCCATTAGAAGCAGAGACCGCACGGGACGCGACACAAAACTTTCGGAGTGCGTAAACATATATTCATCACATTTTATCATTAAACTTAAACGGTTTTTCTCTAGTCTGTGATTTTTCAGACAGAAAGACAGCAGGTGAGCTTACTTTAGTATCATGAAACACCTTGCGTTATTAGAATCTGCTGTAATTATTGAACTGAAACACGAGGTACATGTGTATTTACCACATTTATTCTGGGAGAGCGTGAAATTCGGCTAGCCCTCAAACCGCGTTGATAAACCCTTTGCGCTTTCCTTTTAATGTTTATCAGCGTTGAAACCAGTTTTAAAGGTTTGTCTATCTTTGGTTTTCTGTTATAAAAGTAGATGCAAAGAACAATAATTGCTGTAGTTTAATTGTTTGCTACATTAAACTTGCAAATGACTTGCAATTATTTAAAAAAACCAATTACAATTAAATGCCAACAGTTTTTATCCCGAACGGTTTACTGAAATAATTCTATAAAATGTGTCAAATTATTAAATGGTATGTTGTAGTTTACTTAGTAAAATGCTAACATTATTAAATTGTGACTCAAATGCAGCTATTCTTATGTGTCTTTATTAGTTTCAACAATCAATTGATAATCCAATCCCACCTTAATATGTTTAATCCTTATGAATCATGATACATACAAAATAGTAATAATTGTATATTTACAGGTTTGATTATAACAACTGCTTGGCTCGACTTTGTTTATTGAATTACCTGCCATGCAACTGTGCTTTTTCAAATTTGAGTATGTAAATAAAGATAAAATAATTAAACTGGTAATCAAAACCATATATCTTCAATCTTGAATCTTTAAGTAGACATTTATTCATGCAAATATTTATGTTACGTTAACATTAAACAAATCTCCACCGTATGCGAATTATCTCCCACACTTATCTCCATCTGAGCCTCCTGTGTTAATGATCTTCTTTTAATCGGTGTCTTATCAACTGCTATCCTTTTATTAAGATTTGTTGCGATATTTTTATATGGAGTGAGAACATTAGCTGCAAACAGTATTGAGCACGATTTGTTGCTTAAGGAATGCAAGCTTACAACAACGATTGTATGTATAACACTGACTTTTGAGCATAACATTCATAAACTTGTTTATTATGCCCCCTTCGAAGAAGAAGGGGTATATTGTTTTGCACATGTCAGTCGGTCGGTCCGTCGGTCCGTCGGTCCGTCCACCTGATGGTTTCCGGATGATATCTCAAGAATGCTTTGGCCTAGCTAGGATCATGAAACTTGATCATGACTGGCAGATGACCCCTATTGATTTTCACGTCATTAGGTCAAAGGTCAAGGTCAAAGTGACTCGAAATAGAAAAATGGTTTCCGGATGATAACTCAAGAATGCTTAGGCCTAGGACCATGAAACTTCATAGGTGTGTTGATCATGACTGGCAGATGACCCCTATTGATTTTTAGGTCACTAGGTCAAAGGTCAAGGCCACAGTGACTCGAAATATTAAAATGATTTCCGGATGATAACTCAAGAATGCTTACGCCTAGGATCATGAAACTTCATAGGAACATTCATCATGACTGACAGATGACCCTTATTGATTTTCAGGTCACTTGGACAAAGGTCAAGGTCACAGTGACTCGAAACAGTAAAATGGTTTCAGGATGATAACTCAAGAATGCTTACGCCTAGGATCATGAAACTTCATAGGTACATTGATAATGACTGGCATATGACCCCTATTGATTTTCAGGATTGATGATAGAATTCCTTATATGATGACTAAGAAGCAAAGTGATGTTTCATGCTTCATGTTTCAATCTCTTTGCAAAATGATTTGTTAACCTGTAAATGTGTTAGACGTACTACATTCCCCACAAGCTGGTAGCTTACCTATTTTGATGATCATCGTTAAAAGCGTACTTTATACAGAAATGTAATCGTTTATGAAAAGAAATGACCGACCGACAAGGTTATGAAAATATTGAATGGAATGCAATTACATCACACAAGGGAAAACACAAAACAACATTTTATACCGAGAAGAAAATCAAGATTCTAATCACTGATCTTCACGTTAAAACGTTTTATGGTAGATATCTCACCAACTGAACTGTTCATAAACTCACATTGTTCTCATTGCGAATGATGTACAAAATTTAACACATAAGTATTTTTTCCGCGTTCAGTTGATGTTTATCGGTGTATTTTTTTATCTTTAACGTTAAATATCTTTAACGACCGTTTTAATTGGATCATCAGCATTAATGAAAAACCTTATATATATAAATGATTCATTGACAAATATTCGCTAAAAGCTACACAAACATTAACTACATATATTAATTTTAAGCATAGCATCAAAGTATATAAATTTCAATTAACCCTTGCACCGTCTATCACCTTATATTCTAAAGAATAATATGACTTGTTCAACCTATGTTGTTTCTGATTTATATTGTAACACAAAATAAATAATGCGAAAATAGCTTCCACTGCTCCAAAGCTTAAGAAAACATGTACGACAAATGTTATATTCGTTCGTTACAAACACGTTGAACACCGAGAGCTGCGTATTAAACAGCTGAGCACTTATCATGCGTATTTTTTCTGTTACTCACACATTGGATATTATGAGAAAATATATCGCTCTTGCCATCATTTGCAACATACCTCCCCATGCGATTCGTCTTCTGGTCCCTGAAACACTATAAATATCCGATGTTACCTGTTTGAGAGATGTCGCAATATACTATTAACACAACTTGGCAAGTAATAGAACTCGTGTGAATGATGCGGAGACGTACAGCAATGTAGCAGTTATAAAGTCACTCATGGAATCATAAGGTATTTTTTCTAGTGCGACTATTAGAACTTAACAAATAAATATATGATAGAAAGTTATGTATATATATATATATCTGAAAATAAAAAATGGCCGCTGATGAAGACCGTGAGGTCGAAAACTTCGGCAAAAAATAAATACAGCGTTTTTGTTTAAATACAACAAGGCTAATAGAGACTTTGTGTTATATATATATATATATATATATATATATATAAACGCCAAGAGTATATTAATTAAGCATCAACCAATGTAATCCATGGCATAACACTTCAGATTGTATAAATGTTAAAGTAGAAAAATATTTTATTCGGTTTCATTTTTCAATGTTTGACAGAAACAGTCGAGATAAATTGTCTTTAAGGGAAATTTCCTAAATGAAAATGTAAAACTTTAAAAGTTTCTTGTCTTATTCGTTAATAGTCGCAATAAAAAGCGATCAGTTGTAGAACCTTCTTTATTCACGTCATTTTTATACACACAATACACACTACAGCATAAGTGTAAGGAATAAGAATTGCTTTTGATGTAATTTCATATCATCACGTATACATTACTTAACAAGCAAATAGCAATTATTGTCATTTTTTGGATCACATTATCAGCTCAATAATGGTCTTTTATGTATATAATATTGATATCATTTGATAGGACAAGAACACTTACGTAACTTATCATGTCATTGTAATAATAATGTGTCCATGATTTACAATTATTAATAACAAGATTGTCATATCTGTATCGCTCATTTGATTCAACTTGAACAAACAACTGCATCATGAATGTGCAAACGTCAATAATTTTGTTTTGATACACCTTTCTTGCAGCTTTTAAGAAATACTCGAAGTACAAAAGCTCATGTATTTCTATTTATATAAAACAAAAAGCACATTTATCAGTTCATTTGTATTGGTCTATGTGTATAACTTGTTGTATAATATTACATTTGCTGTTATGTCCCTAACTTTGGAAGTTTCGGTTAATTTACACATTTTCACAATTAGATGGAACAAAATGTTATAATTATATAATTAGGATTTAAAAGCAATTAGTTCATTTCCAATATCAATAACTTAGGTCATTATTATATACATAAGATAAATTATTGTTACAGTATGCTTGTCTTCATTTTATAAATCAAATTTTATCAATTGTACTATTCGTTGATCATTATATCCGACCGTTTGGGCGATTTGCAAACGGAAATAAACATCAAGGAAATAATTCATGAAAGGTGGTCGAACGTCGAAAGTGCTATATTAAAACAAAAAGTGGAATTTAAATGAATAATTGAATTACGTTAAAGAATTAAAAAGTAGAATAAACATTATGTTGTCAGTTCATAATAATACATTATGATTGTGTGTATGCGTGTTTTAAGTCATTGCTTGGTGTCGTTTTGTTTGGCATTTCATTCCTCGCCATACATAAGGGGCTACGCGTTATGTTTGTCAATGTGCTATAAAAGCCTTAACAAACAAACGAGATCGAGCGTAAACCAACCAACGGAAACGGTTACAAACAATGTTGATAATCGTTTTAGACCAATTTCACAGCACTGGTGGACGTTTTATAAAAATACATATTAGGTTTTTAAAGGATTGATACCCTCGCCCCTAGTTACGTACTAACCTCTTTCTGTATCATTCATATACTTTCCCACTTGTACATCTGACTTTATCATCAGGATGAATACGCGAATTCTTGTCCACTGTTAATGTGTTATCTATATCGTTTAATCAACGACCGTTTCTTGTTCCGGATATGATTTGTCGTCTTAAAATCAGGTGGTAATGGAATCAATGTTCGACTTATTGATTGGCAGAACAAGCAATTTTATTCTACTAAAAAGCTTTGTTTATCCATCAAGAGCAAATGGTTAATGGTTTATATGTGTTAAAATAAGTGTTTTTTGTTTTGATCATTTAATCAATGCTTGGTATTTATACGCTTCAACATTCAATATAACAAGGTATCCGACCCTTGCATGTTACAATGCTTTTTGTATGGTAATAAATCATTTTTGGTTTGGTAATTGTCATATCAGAGGTATTTCGTATCCCCAAAACAACGTTATCATGCCCCGTTATTCGTAGCCTTGTTTGCAATACGAACAGTAAATGCGTTGACGGAGGTTTTATGATTGCGCAATAAGACACCTTTTCATAATCGGTGGAAGAAATATTCCGGGAGAATGACCAATGTGTTATTTCTCGTCTCCACACCATTCATATTGATCGGCTTAATGACGTTACAATGTCGCAAGTGAACTGAACTCGGTTATATAAATAATATCTGTTAAGTCATGCTTTGATTTTCCAGAAACTGTCACCATTAACTTGCCTTCATGTATGTGCAACATAAACATGGCATCTGGTCGCTTGTAGAAAATGTGGCACACTTGCACCAGCTTGAAATGGGGTCATGTTATCTACTCTTCACGAAGTGTTCCCTTGCCTCGTGGATTCTTTCCTTGAAACCACAACTAAATGACGCACGTCTGTTTAACGTTATGAACCACATGATATTGGATGTACATAAATTGTACTATTGAAATGTCAAAATCCTGACAATAGCTTCGTTGGTATTCTTAACTGTGCCGGAGCATTTTCGACTTTGCTCCAGTACACATTTCAAACATGGCTACCGCATATAAAACGGCATACAAGGGCAATCTATGAATTTGATCGGGCACACGTCTGTAACGCTGTTACTTGTTTACTACAATTTAAAGATAATTTACTCATTTTGTGATTATAATAATAATAATTATAATGTTATAAAGCTTGACAGAACAAACTTCGGGAAAAGCAGTAAAAACAAAGAATGTTATTGCAAATAAAATATATATACATACGATGCAAACAATATTCGATTTATTTCTTTACACAAAATGTTAAATATGGCATGTTTTATTGAATTCCTCTTTCTGCCAATCTCATTTCCATGCGCAGCTAACAGATGGCTCGTCTGAATCTAACCTAGATCTTTGTAGTGGCCGGATATCGTCAATGGGGTTCGGCATATTTTCAACAGTTCCCTTGTCTATCCCCACAACATTTTACAACTACAAGTCTTTTGTTCCGTCTTATACTGAAGCTTCTTATATCGAGTTTTCCAGATATCGACTTTGCCACATTGGCAATAGTCGATTTGATCATAAAGTGGCTTGCTTTCCTCTTAATCAGAATCCTCTAATGCATGACCGAAGATAAATCTTTCAAAAGAAATCGTGCCGAAAATGAATATTATGTTGCACGTAACAGTGACCTAAACAAAACGCATTATGACATCAAATTAATCGGCGTCTGCCATTTTCCTCAAGCAAGTTGATAATCATTGTATACGATATTCCAACACATACAAACGAAAGCTAAAATAATAAAAAATTCCATGAATACTAACATATTGTATATCATGATGTCGTAATATACAATGGTTGTGATTCAATCAATATTTATTCAATTCGATAGTTAGAACAAGCGATCACTATTGAATCAAGATGATGACTTCTTTTGGTTGTGTTTTTGAGTTTCAAACACTTAAACATTACATAATCTTCAAATACAGCGTATGCACAAAAATCATGCATGCCTCTTCGATAGCAAGGTTGGTATTGCAGCACACCTGAAACATGGCTTGATGATTTAATAACTGTTTTTATTACAACTGCTAAATAGCACTGAAATGGGTTCGGTCTGAAAGACTTGTTTATTGACTATTTGATTCCCTGCATATGAATCCGTTAACGAGGTAACAGCGATTAATTGTCTAAACCGCTGCATGTACTTGCCGCATCTAATTGTTTGGATACATTTGCTGATGTCAGTTGAATTATTTCGTTCTACTCGTCATGAATGTTATCTTAATCTATGTTCTGAAGGTAGAATCCCTTTATGTTTAACGACCTACAAAGTCAAGAGACTTGCCGGACCATTCTAGTAATATTTGTTTATCAATCGTCCCTAATTCTCGTTTGAGCCATATTTTTCCTACACCACTTGGTAGTTCTTGCTCGGCTATTTTCAGATAATGACATCGAGACAATTTATTCATAGATCTGACATTCAGAAATTGGATACATAATAATGGGTGAATGCGATATATTTACAGAAAACATTTTCCTAAAGCCTGCGAAGTATATATCTTGTTAGTTTGACCATTGGTAGGATTACATGTTCCCATAGTTATTGTCTGCTATTTATATTAACCTACATAGCTTACTTACATGATTTTCTCACAATTACCTTGTAGTAAATTTATCTACTTTGCCGAATTATGTGAATAACTTTCAGATTATACCAATTGTTTTTGTCATTTTACCAGTTTAAGTTTTGTGTTGCCAGCGTCATGTTTTTGTTTTATTGAGTATAGGATACACAATCCGTTTATATTTGACATTTTATGTGTGAAGACACAATATTGGTATCACGAGGCCAGTTTAAAAACAAGTTGCATTATACTTTGAGCAACAATTCACTTATCCTTGAAATATGGTTAGCTATATTTGTACTATTTCATGCAATCGTGATGTTTCCATATCTCAGATGTTTATATACATGTAATATTTAATAACCGACAGCTACAAAAGGTTAGAGAGTTATTGAAATTACGTACTGTCACTCAATTTGCTATCTACTTATATTATTTAGGGTCAATGGATCCAAGCGTTTTTAATTAAAGTTATATTTAAAAGCAAATGTAGAATATGAATGAACATTTGAAATAACATCGTTAATGGTATGTGACTGATTTGAAAGCAAACATGAACAATTAATCAGGATTAGTTTTTTTTTCAAAAAGCATGGTTTAGACAGCGGTATGTTAAATTTAACTATTTGGTTATCAATAAAAATATATTATGTAGAAACCTCTTTTCGAATAATAGCCGGTGTGGTCGTTTGCATAGTAGAATAATTTCCTCAATATCAGTAAATCTATATTTGATGTATCAACGGGATTAATCACCTAGTTCTCATTCATAATTGATTTGCAAATATTTGTTCTTATCAACGATGTTTCTTGTTCGTAGACAATTTACGTCTTAATGATCAATCAGCAAATATTATAATTTATTTAAAGAGGATGTACATAGTGGAATCCCAAATGCGATATGATTTGCGTACATCACAAAACCCCCCAGATGTATGACACAGTGCGCATTCCTGCGTGAAACATTACATTTTAAAACTGTATAACATGCACACCATGACATAAATAATCACACGGTTCATAACGTGCAACATTAATCATGTTCAAGGATTGTATTTTCACGTTCATTATGAGGTTTTATATTATGAAAGGGGCAGTAAATATGTAATCGTTGCCAAAAATGTTGTTGTACGCTCTCATTTTCTAAGATCATTTTTAGAACACTGGATGTTTATATATGAATAGCTCCCACGCGACTCAATATTGTTCTTATCAATAGAAACCTCTATTATAGTGTAGTGTTAGTGGGGATTTGGTTGATATGCATATGTATTCAACGCTGAATTAATACTGGTTTAAGTATCCGCACATCAAACAGACTACGGATGCTTTTTACGCCGTACACCCAAGTGGCAGAAGTTTCGTTTGTACACATGATTTTAGATCTAACCAAGTGTGTGTGTATGAATGTTACCATTAAATCGTATTAACAATAATACCGGTGAACGTCTTGATTAATATTTCGCGATTTTTGTTGTCAAGAAGTGCGTTCATTAAAAATATCGAGAGTGATAAAAATGAATAATGCAATTCAATGCTATTGTTCACTAAATGGGCATTATCGTGTAAGCTTCCAATGTGTTAGCGTCAGTTTTAATAATGTAGGTGTCGAATGCGGTGGCTGGCGAATTGTCGGTAGTTGATACCCAGTATGTAAGACCTAAAAATAAAATACAAGCCGCTTTATTTCTCTCGGATCATACGCGCTAATACAAAAGAACACTATGAGGAACTAATCCAATAATGTTTCTATATTATTTATTTCAAGGGACTTGTTTTCAGATTTTCGTATCGAAACATGTGCCGGTATGTTTTTTGCAAACTTGATATTTTGAATAATTTTCAAAAATCATCGTACAAAGGAAGAACACTGCGCAGGTATTTTGTTTTGTTTTCAGTATTTTATTCTCGAAAAGCATCAAGTTTGACACAAGTACCGAAATACAGAGATCATATATATTTTGAGATAATATGCAGCTAATAACGTACGGAGCAAAACAAGGGAATGAAAGAAGAGCTTTAAAAAAAAACATATTTAAAAAAAGAGAAAAGCCATAGAAAAAAATGCGCACAAAAAAACTTAAATGTATTTTTTATGGTATATTTGCTAAAAGGGTTTGAAATTGTTCTCTGAATATATTCAATTTATTTTTGGTAATAGCATTCATTTCTTCAATATTAAGTCTACGCTGGAGGTGATCTTTAATGTTATGGATTGTGGGTATTGTTGCATTGTTCTTGTTCCTAAAAATGAAACATTTCGCCAGTACTGTAATAAAATTAACAGCTACGGATGTTGGTAAATAACCATCTAACTAAATTTTTGTATGTGTAGTCAATTCTACCAAGTGAATTAATTGATGTTTCAATGTAAAATTTAGGATCATGCCAGAATGTTTGTTGTGCAGTCCCAAACCATATGGATATTTGAGTCAATCGCTAGGCAACAAAATCACATAAATTGGAGGGTTTAAGCCCGCATTTCAGTAAAAAGTTATTGTTAGGAATAATTCTTATTATAATATATTTATATTGGAATTCTTTCAATTTTGTATCATTTGTAAGCAATATAGGTTTAACAAAGATACTCTTAAAATCAAGTCCTTTTTCGAAATGTGTTTCCTTTTTGATAATGGATTTTACAGTATCTGGACTTTTTTTAGGACTAACTTGGAGTACATAAATTTGCATATTTTTGTTTTTTTGTTGATCAGTGAAATAAGGCGGTCGGGTTGTTGATAACTTCTGTTTTAAACTTCTCTTTCCAATGTAGTGGGATACTTTGAATTAATGTATACTATTTCGGAATTTCTGCATTTTCTAAATCATATAGTTGTTTAATTTGATCAAAGTGTAAAAATCTCCAACTCTATAGTCATACAAATGCTCCACAAGGTCGATACCTCTGTCATGCCATTTTTTTGTAAAACAGAAGACCAGTGTGTTTGTTTTTTATATGTAAATTATTCCAAATTATTTTTTTTCCTATATTATCTATATTTCTTTGGATATTTAGTTTATCCCAAGACATTAAAATTTGTTTTAGAAATGAGGATTTAATGGTTAATGATTTAATATCATTTTGCTTTATACTATTTCTCAAAATGAAAAAGTTGCCATAGCTTTCTAACAAATAACTGTACAGGGCCGTCTGTTTTGATTCCGGCTGATATATTAAACGTTTGATCCAGCTTGCCTTTAACCCAGCTATAAACATTTTGATGTCAATCATTTTAAGCCCACCCTGTTTATAGTCTGCATAGTTTTGTTTTTTTGTTGATCAGTGAAATAAGGCTTTCGGGTTGTTGATAACCGCTGTTTAAAGCTTCTCTTTCCAATGTAGTGAGATACTTTGAATTAATGTATAATATTTCGGAATTTCTGCATTTTCTAAATCATATAGTTGTTTAATTTGATCGAAAGTGTAAAAATCTCCATCTCTATAATCATACAAATTCTCCACAAGGTCGATACCTCTGTCATGCCATTTTTTTGTAAAACAGAAGACCAGTGTGTTTGTTTTGTTATATGTGAATTATTCCAAATTATTTTTTTCCTATATTATCTATATTTCTTTGGATATTTAGTTTATCCCAAGACATTAAAATTTGGTTTTGAAATGAGGATTTAATGATTAATGATTTAATATCATCCGGCTGATATATTAAACGTTTGATCCAGCTTGCCTTTAACCCAGCTATATGTCGATGTCAATCATTTTAAGCCCACCATGTTTATAGTCTTGTATTATTTGTGTTTGCTTATTTTTTATCAGGTGTCTCGTTCCAAAAAATTTCAACATTTTTGTTTTAAGTTCGTTGACTATACTTTCATTTGGGCCTTCTAGGACTGTAAGCGGATATATTATTTTTGGTAAAACAAACATTTTAAGAACAGTAATTTTTCCTATTAAGGAAACTTTCCTTTTTTTTCCATTTTAACAGTTGTTAAATTCCTGAAATTTAGGTATTAGGGTGCGAATCTTGGTCGTCAAGAATCAAAACCCAACTCGCTATCACTACATCACGCAGACTACTGCATATGTTATGTAGTTAAACCTCATGTTAGTATAACACGTTTTACAATTTTTCTTATGAAAATGCGTCAAAAAAGCGTTATTTATTTCACAATTTTGATTGATATTTAGGAAAAAAAACACACACAAACTTTGTTTAACATTTGTCTGAGTTAGGGGTGTTTTTTTTTTTTTTTGAATATTATGCATATATAATATTTAAAATTATCAGAACTGTTTTGAAATTATATATTTTTCCTAACTTTAAACATGTCCCTTTTCGTTTGGTAAGTTGTAAATGATATTAAAAAATAAAGAAAAAAATAAAGTTTTGTGAATAGCACTTAGCCAACCGTGATTCGAGGAACCGAGAACAAGCCTCGTATTAAACGTTAATGGTGCTTAA
The DNA here is from genome assembly GCF_020536995.1 of Dreissena polymorpha. Classification (NCBI taxonomy): domain Eukaryota; kingdom Metazoa; phylum Mollusca; class Bivalvia; order Myida; family Dreissenidae; genus Dreissena; species Dreissena polymorpha. The sequence goes on from NC_068360.1 coordinate 107,850,368, forward strand.
TCCTATTTTATTAATATTGATAAAATGTGTTGGCCGGAATGTTACATCTGGTGGTTTTGCTTTTTGAAAAGCTGTTTGGCATTAGTCACCATTAATAAAGGATTCTGTATTATAATCAGGTTTCCTTCCTTTTATTGCTTTGCTTGAGGTTTAAAAAAATATGAACGCATGCACATTTTAACACACTACCCGAGCCACATAGACCTTTACATAAACCATGTGATATCGATATGTTGAATGTGTTCGTGTTCCATGTATACTGTTTATTTGCATAGATATTTCATTCCTTGTGTTAATTCCACATAGAATATTGATCGCATTTTGAATTGCTCTCTTTCTGGTCAAATTGTATAGAGATCTTTATTCCCTAAAATGATTTGCGTTTAAAGTGTTACAAATTTTCAGAAATGCACATGCGCAATTATTTGAATAAATGTACATCATTAATTAATTTCCGGTTTGATTGAGAGGAAACACATATATCGTCGTTTGAACCGCAGAACTTAAATTATATTCTTAGTTTGTTTAAAATTGTAATATCAGACTATGTTAACAATATTTTTCTTAATCCATTACCCTTCTATCATCACATAATGATTGTTATCAATTGATAATATATATAAACACCGAATAACACTTATTGTCCCCTTACGGTGACTAATGGTTTGCGCTCTGTCTGTCTGTCTGTCTGCCTGTCAGTCTTTCCGTCACACTTTTCTGGATCCTGCGATAACTTTAAAAGTTCTTGATATCTTTTCATGACACTCAAAACACGAATAGATGGCAATATGGAGATTGTGCACGTCATTTCATTTTGTTCGTACGTCGATAATTCTGGTTGCTTTGGCAACAATTATATAAAAAATTCTGACAATGGTAAAGTTTCACCGGTTTGGAACCATATTACTTGGCTTTCTCTCGTTGATTCTTAATTCATAAATATATTTCTGTTCATTTATAATGTATCATACATATCTTTTCTGATAGCAGAATAGTTTAATGAAAATGGTGCCGTGATGATATATTGCACCCAAAAGAAGATCGACACTGGCGCATGTGTACCTTGGAAAGTAATTACACCGTATCTTAATGTGATCATTATTTATGTCATCCATGGCTATTCATAGTATCCGTAAAGTATTCTGATGGTTATTAATCTGTTTTATAATGTGGTGATGCCAAAAAGTTTTAATATTGCGCATTACGAGCAATATATTGCTGTTTCGCTTACAAAAATATCATGAAACAAACTTATATATGATTAATATGCGTAAACGCTAAGATACACAATTCATCACTTTAATAATGATCGATGGGCGGAATTCAACATGAATTCGTCTGTTTTTCATTAATACGTCTGTGCGTTTTTAATTGCATCCAACAATCTTGTTTAATAGGAAGGCTAATAACTCTCGCGGGAAGTTATTCTCGTTTCCAGACAATTTTAAAGGCTGATGACTTTATTGCTAGTATGTATAATTATTATTAATTATTAAGAATTATTATTGTGATGTATTTGTTCACTTTCCTTTTCACGTACATTTGGTTTGATCCACAGATTAATGTTCCATTATCAAAGGAGCGTTTCATTTACCAATCCAAAAAGCTACTTTTTGATTTTATATTGAGTTGCTGTAGATATAACCTCTGCAAACGCGCGTAAATTGTTATAAGTTTGTGGAGCGAACTTATTCTACATGTCTCAAGTGCTTGAATTAAAACCTGGGTCGAAGTAACACAATATTAGTTTCAATCATTGACATTTTAGTTACAGTTTTCGCATAATCTCTAAACTACAATGTTTTATGAAATGGGAAATATATGCTTATCTTTATTTTTTAATTTATAATAATATAATGTATTTTTTTTGTATTTGTATAATACTATTCAAATGTACGAAAAATAATTAAAATTAAAGAAATAAAGCTTCGCGGCTGTAACTGTCCTGTTTTTAACGCATATAAAAACACATAACAGTCGTGCATACATAATTTTCAAGAAGTAATTCTGTGTTTATTGTAATATAATTATTACAAAACACATTCATGTCGATTTTTTCAGTTTGTTGTGAGATAACTACTTTATTGCTTGCTTGGCGTCTCAGCATCATACGACTCAAAACAGGTTGCATCGGACATTTATTGTAATTGTATTCAAGAACAACACGAGTTGCTGTATCAAGATCTGAGATATATGGCAAACGATGGCCAGACAAATAGACTATCTCTCAACAAGGTTTCTGCAACAAAGATATACTAGTTTTACGAACGTAATATATATTCGTATGAACATCGGATCGATATACAGCTCTCTGTGTTAAACGTGTCTATGAAGACCTAATATAAGATCATTTGTTTTAAAATAATGATGCATGCACCATTTAAGCCTGTATTCATTATAAGAGTTATGTAAAAATGTGTACGAAATCATAACAACATTACGCTTAGCGACAGTGAACACTTTTTACGCATTTTATGTCTTGTATTAAAATAGATATCAAAAACAACTAAACCATGAGGAATAACTCGAATTCTTCGATTGCATATGAGGAAATATATGAAGATCGCGGTGGTGTAATATATGAGGTGTCCGCCTAGCGATCGGGAGTTCTTGGGTTCGCTCCCCACTCGGGGAGCATTCTCATTATCTCCTCCATAGACACCTAGTACTGGTTCTTCCCAGGAAACGGACTCGAAACTAATGTCCCTCTGCCTATAATGCTCTAAAGGGGCGCCTGGCAGTATACATATATATGGATAGATATACGGAGCTAGGGTGAGTAATTGTTTGATACTTAAGTAATAAGTTTTGATAAATGTAGCAACTAAATATTTGTGTATGGTGTTTTTTTCACGGAATTTATAACATATCTCCAACTTGTTGTTTCGCGTAACCGATATATTAAGATTCGAATTTACGCGTTTACGAGTATCTGCTCACAGACTTGAAGTCGAAGCAGGGCGATGGCACAAGCCTGAAAAGACACCGCATGAAAACAGACAATGTAAACACTGTTACGTTCTCGAAGATGAGTTCCATTTCTTACGCGAATGTCCAGTTTTTGATAGTCTTAGAAAACAATATATACGTAGATATTATTGGAATCGCACAAATATGATAAAATTTATCGAACATTTACAAACTGACAACGCTAAAACAATTAAAAATCTTGCAACATTTATTTTTAAAGCAGCTAAATTGAGAACTGAATTATAGTATCAATAGTCTCTCTCCACATATTACTGTCTATGTGTTGTCAATCAATAAAAATTACATGTTTTCACATTGTTAGAACATTCAAGTTTATTTTGAATACGATAAGACTTTAAAAAATGCATATTATATAATTACCTTAATATATAAATGTTAAAAATATTTGTTTATTTTGAATATGAATGTCTTCCGAGTTGCCAATTCTTTCGTTATAGATTGTTAACTTATATTGCCTAAAATTGTATATGTATATACCTGTATGTCATTGACCACGGTTTACTACATTGTGTATTATATGTTTGTGTACTCATGGGCTTAAAGCCTAATGTATTCTGAAATAAAACCATTACCATTACTATAGAGAATATATGGTTGGTGACTTTTGATATCATGTGATATAAGACGAGTCTGATATTAAAGTAAATAAGAAAATATTTACAAAACAAACAAAACAAACAACCGCTAAATTTCATTGATGTAGATACGGTAGTAAATATGCAAATTAGTAGCAACCTGATTACATCCGCTAGCGTCTATGCATATATATTTACACATAAAAAATAGTTCGCAAGTAATCAACAAACAATCAGATTTAAACGCACATAATTTGAAAAAAAAATGCAAAAATTGAATCGAGAAATCGATACTTATATGAACAATTTCTGCACTAAAAACACAATACCAATATTTTTTACAATAACACATTCGACATGTACTTCCAAGAGTACACACCAACCGGTATTTTCAAAGCGAATGTGTAGAGTGAAAATTTCAAACAATAAAGACAATAATCAAATGGAACGGGAGTGATTTATTTCTCAACTTATCCATCTCCGTAGTATACGTTTAGTTGTGAGATGTTAACAGTTTCACCCAAAAACAGGCCTTCACGTGCGAAGTCAAAGTGGGTGGGGAACGCGACTACTTGTGTATTTCGAGTAGCTGGAACTTCATAATGAAGCTGCTTTTGTGCAATATTCAGCGACGTTACCAGCTGTGTGTTAGACGAAACGCAAATGCTTTGGTTTTGCATCGTGTTTTGGGACTGTCTGGGTTACATGATGGATTAATTGCTGTTTGACTGACAATAAATGAACATATGTTTGTGTTTGGAGATTGGTTAATATCTTCACAATTGGGAAATCCCAACATAAGTTGACTACCAGTCTGACCACTGATCTGCATAATATCAGTGGGAGAGCATGCTGAATCCCGCAGCTTCTGCACCATATGTTTCCTGGCCGAATGGTTGGTAAGTTTCATTGTTATGTATACATGCTTAAACACACATGTTTCATTATTTGTGCCATTTTTTACACCCATTCTCATGCTGATGAACCAATGATCAGTGCCAGTTGTTCTACTGTCGCAAACTGTTTATTCAAAATTGGTGAAAAATGAGTTGCGCATTGTTCGAAATTGTGAAAAAATGAGACGCGCACTGTACCAAAATTTAAAAAAATGAGTCGCGCACTGTTCAAAATTGTGGGAAACATTAGAATAGTTGCCCACTGATCATTCTGATTTTAAAATTGTGGAAAAATGAGTCCTACACTTTCCATAAATTAAATTTTGAAAAAAATGAGTCACGCGCTGTACAAAATTTGTAAAATGAGTTGCTCACTGTTCAAATTTTTGGAAAAAATATAAGTCATGCACTGTTCATTCAAAATTGTGGAAAAATGAGTTGCGCACTGTTCAAAATTATGAAAAAATCATGTCACGCGCTGTACAAAATTTGAAACAATCATTTGCGCACTGTTCAAAAATGGGGGACAAATTAGTAAGGGCACTGTTCATTCAAAATTACAAAAAAATAAGTCACAAACTCTTCAAATTGTGAAAACACATGAGTTGCGCACTGTTGAAAATTTGTAAAAATGAGTCACGCACTGTTCAAAATTTGGAAAAAATGAGTCACGCACTGTTCATTCAACATGGTGGAAAAAATGAGTCGCACACTGTACACAAATTTAAAAAATGAGTTGCACACTGTTCAAAATTGTGAACAAATTGAGTCACGCACTGTTTATAAAAAATTTCACTGTTGAAAATTGTGAACAAATATGTTGCGCGCTGTGCAACTTTTTTGAAAACTTGTGTCGAAAACTGTTCAAAATTGTGTCGCTCACAGATCAACATTGTGAAAAAATGAGTTGCAAACTTTTTTAAATTGTGAAAATTTGAGTCGCGAACTTCTTTAAATTGTGAAAATTTGAGTCGCACATTTCTCAAATTAGGAAAACACCTATGCCCTAAATAAGCAAAGCAAGCCCCGAGTCCATAATAAAATATCTTAAGTTAAAAGAAATTCTTAATTATTTTTATATAAAGTGGAGTTTATACATTTTCATTTTGTATTAATAATATTGTGTCTATTAAATGTGTAATTTGTTCAAGTGGTGCAATAAAAATGTTATGAATACACTCTATTTTGAAATGTTATCTCCTGTTGGATTTGTTGTATTTTATTATAATATGAAATGTTTTTCTTTTAATGGCAGAAAGTTGCGACCACACATTCCATGGGTGATGATATCTACCAAAATTCTTGGTGGCACAGTTCTACCCTCGTCAGTTTCACTGGTCTGAGTCTTTCTCTGCCTCTCAACCAACTCGAGATATTCCTCCCCCCTAACTGCATCCCGGAACAGCTTCACATCAACCCATCTAATTAATTTGTCGGAAAGGTAATACTTTTTTGTCGACAAATTTATTTTTGAGAGTATTTATGTTATTGTTTTATCTGAACATGTTATAAATCTATATGTCACTATATTAATAAAGTTTAAATTTTAATACAAATTATATATCTGGATTTTTATTATTAAAGCAGTTGTGCAATGAGTGTTTGATGATGGTTTTTTTTTATAAAGGATTCTTTATTTTATTTTCAGGTTGACTACACAAATTTCCTGTTTGGTTGTGAAGATAGAACCATTTTTTTGTGAGTTTGATTTCAGACACTTAATAATTGAAATTGTAATGTATTATTAGGCATGGCAGGTATTAGCAAAGCATCTCAATCAAGTATCAATTATTTTACTTTGTCAATGTTAATTCATTGTGTATGCTATTTACCTGTTTGCCCTGCTTTTTATAAGAACGACACAAAAAAGGAAAGCATTTGTAAAGTATTAGTTATTCTTTTTATATAATCTTAGACGAGATGTTTAGTGAATATGTGTCATAAATTCTTCTTTAAATTGATCAAATCTGTCATTTTTTTTATTTAAAACGTGTAAAGTATATTTGTGTTACGTTAAATGTTTATCATTATTGTTTTAAATTAAGTTCATCTGCAGCCAATGAATGGGAGCGGTGCACATTTGTATTTGTTTATTTTTTTCCATTGATTAATGCTCATTTAATTCATATTTCCCTATAGATATATACTTAATAAAATGTTAGTTTTGTTTAAAAAAACAACTTCTTGTTTAATTATGTTCTAACTTCTGAATAAAATATGAATCGCTGTTTGTTTCCATTTAAACCAAAGAAGCGACATACCACGCCTACAAAAAGTAGTTCTCAGAATGGGCGGGGCTAAAACATGAAACGCTAAAAAATTTCATTGACTAAACCAAATATGGGCGGAGTTTTAAAACGGATATTGATGGGCGGAGCTTAAAACTGTTATCGGATATCCGATAACACTTGAAAATATCATGTCAGCGTCTCCAACGTAAATGCGCTGTCGTGGCATAATAAATATTTACACCTATATATGCTGCCAGATATCAAATAAATAACTATCAAATTGTACGCAGAAAGGAATCAATTTCATGTTTGAGTGTATGTAACACATGCAGTATGAACCATGTTTGAATTAAACCGGTCGTTTGGTAAGATATTTTACCATATAAAACAATTGTAAATAACAGTCTCTTGATTTAAACCCTTATGTTGCCATGTAACGTCGCTGGTGTTAAATTGTGGTATCATTAAAGATACGTTTGAATGGCGGACTGCGGTTGTTTTGCAATTAGCAAATTATTCAAAATAACCTATTGCCATAAAGGGAGATATGTACGCGATACTTATCATTTTTAATTAGAAACAATTGTGTGTTGCATTTAAAAAGATATAATTCAAATACACATTTGCTCGATAAATAAGTTAATTGGAATTCGAACTTAAACATCGCGCACTTAAAATAGAATTTTACTACACTAAAGTAATAAAATCGCTAGTACAGACATATATACTTTCATGGCCGTTAATCACGCGCGCCACCTCTTTTTTTAGATGCATTAATAAATTTGCAAATGCAACTTCCGTGGTGGCGTTTAGGCCCGAAATGTTTTGAAATTTAACGAATAATTTTACAGGGTGATTAGGTTTAATATGTTTTTCAACACGTAATATTTAAAAAAAATCGGCCAATGTAGTGCGATTCAGCGATTATAAATTAATCTCAAAATGTACAGAAACATACAGTCACAACCCATTTGGAAACGTGAGGACCTTTATAATTTGTGGCATGGTAGATTTCGTAAAAGCGAATCGATGTATTTTGCCTGTGTGACGAGCAAATTCCCTGCCAATTAAATCGCTCATTAGATAAAACGATTGCTTTGAACCTGTATAAATTAATGCGTGAACAAAAAGATCTAATAGATAAATTTGCATTTTTTAAAAAGAGATGGAGCCAATGCCAATGAGGTGGCGCTCAGATTAGGAGGTGGCGCCAATGAACATGTTTAGCTATTTTAAAGTGAAATATTTTATGTTATGGTTCCTATTACAGGACTTACATTCTTTTTTATAAGTTGACTACTTCAGCACATTTGCGTCGCGTGCGTTTTTAATTAGAAAACGTATTTTTCTAATAATGTATTGATGGATTTAAACGTTCGTCTTTGTAAGATAAATTTAATATAACAAATAACATTATCTATCAAATCTATGTCATGTGATTATGTCATTGCGATACGACTGTTAATTGGAACATCCTGTATTGGCGCCACATCCTTTCATTAGCGCCACCTCCTAAGCATTGGCTCCATCTCTTTAGGAAAAAGGAAAAAAATATCTACTCCGTCGACAAGAAGCTTATATTTAAGTGCATGCAACATATAATGTATGTTGTACGCAATCGTTTGATGCCGTTAGCGATTTAATTGGTTGGACATTTTTCTCGTCACACAGAAAAAATCATCGAATTGCTTTTAAAAACTCCACCATGCCACAACTAATAAAGGTTCTCACGTTTTTAAATGGGTTGAGAATGTACGTGTCTGTACATTTTTGGACGAATAAATCTTCGCTGAATCGCAGTACATTGCCCGATTTTAAAAATAATGCGAAAAAAACATGTACAATCTAATCACCCTGTAAAAATGTCCATGAAATTTCAAAACATCCTGGCCTGAGCACCACCTCGGAAGTTGCATTGGCTCATTTATTAATGCATCGCAAAAAGAGGTGGCGCGCGTGATTAACGGCCAGGTACTTTGGTACGTCAAGAACATCCCCTACATAACTATAAAACAATAACTTATGTTTACCACTTTTGCAAAAGTCTCTCACCTGGGATCGCAACTTGAAATTTAGAGCAAAAATAATTGGCAATCATCCATGCTCAACATTGAATTAAGTTGTTGCATCCAAAGTATGTATTTAATAAGAAAATATTCGAATCTCATGTGAATTAATTTTACAACACATCTGATGAAAATTATACCGTCTCACATTGAATTTTAAACGTATATTTATGTGTTAATGTTACAAAACATTTTTAAAAGGAGGTATTTGACAAATGAATCAATCAATGTAAAAACTTGTTGGATTTATAAGAATGAATACACAAAGCTAAATATCACTAAGCAATAATTGTCATTAATTGTCATTGAAACAAAGTATGTTTTTCATTGTATCATTCCCTTTGGTTAAGTTCTACTGGTCGTTTGATAGCAATAATGTGTCTGCACAAATTGAAAGTCAAATATATTTGAGTGTTTATCCTATTTTACATAGAAAGTAATATGGCTGAGAACACAAAACTGAAGTTGTAGAGACACCAACACGAATGTATATGTTTTGAAATAAATTTACATTGGATCAAGGTTATACATTGTCTCCGAGGTAAATGTCAGAAAGTCAGTTCACTTTTGCATTCGTATAAACAATGATGAAAAGCATACCGGAACGTTTTGTCTGTGCAACGTATTATTTAAGCGACAGAGGTGTGTGAAGACACAGGGTAATATCATTTGCTATGTGTGACGTGAATTACATCAAAATAATTCATCGATCGCTTTTTGCACGGTTTGCAGCGCGTAGATTATTATGCTGGATATCTGCCTATTCAATTGAAGCACATATATCGGTATGATAGTTCATAAATTACAACACATATTTTCATTAAACAGCAATTGCAGAGGTTTTTAGAAACAATAACGCACTCTTGTGTTTATGTAATTTTTAATCACTGTTTAAACTTTTCGGATATTTTTCTTTGTTAAAGATACAAGATTCAATGAATTTATTGTAAATGATTATAAGGTAAATTGTTGAGTTTGTGGATGCACTGCGATTTCATTCGTTATGTGCGCGATGGATTTTCATTTTGCGTTCGCAAGTCTAAGATTTTGGTCGCCAAGACTAGTGGAAAATGCTATTTTATATCCAACAAGACAATAGCAAAAGTCATGATGCAAATAATTATCTTGTCTGGTGAAGATGAATTAAAAAAGGAACTGTCATATTCATGTGTTATTGCTCAATATCAAATCGAGCATAAATGGCTGTTTAAACTTTAATCATTGTCCAAACTGTGTCACTCGAGCTGTTGTTTGGTAAAATTGTTTTGCTGAGCATTTGTAAAGCGAACTTCATAACCAAAATAAGTTATTTTTGCCAATACAGTTGTACGATGCGGAATAAAGAGAAAGTACGTCAATCTTACTGACAAGCACTAGTAAATTAAGGTCGGCTTTGTAGTGGTATTTCTAAATTTCATGCGTGCGTGCCAGTGAGTGTTTTGTGAAATTTGTGATGTATATGAACGTTATAAACGTTATAAACGTTATAACCAGTACACAGTTCTCACTAAATGCTTATTAGACAAATCATGGGTTAATTTGAGTATTTAAAAACAAGTACAGTTTACAAATCATATTCCAAACTTTAACCCCTCCGCAAATAAAACCGAGAAGTGTGGCTATAAATTTGTGTCAATGAGTTAATTTTTATAAATATAATTACGCCAGTCAAATATTATGCGTTTGCTCTCTTGTTCAAATACACCATTGTGTTCATTGAAAATGAAGGAGAAACATGCCTTTTTTGAGTAAACCTATAAAAGAGTTCACAATGGATTGCTATTCATGAAGTACGTAAGTAGACAACGCGCCAGTTGTATAGTGATCATTATTATGTAATAAGCATATTTCGTAGTTCTTTTAATATTCGCGATGCATACACTTTGAAATGGGAATGTGAGAAAATTAAAACGCAGATGTATCACTGTGAGAATAATAATGAGCAGTTAAAGTGTACTTAAAGTTTTAAAATACCTTTTTTTATTCAAACAAAGATGATTACGAGCTTGCCATCACTTCAGGAATCGGCCTTAGGTGCCAGAATATTTAAAATCGCTTTGCCACACAGCTGCAAACTACGATAAGAGATACACAGCGCTTTCATTATATTTTAACTCTTATTATATTTATAACTGACAATTAATACCATTAGTCATGAGATTAAATGGTCCATCTCATTTCAATGTGTTACAGATTATCCTTCATAATAGCAAACATAGTAAGTTATACTAGAGGTACATGCGATTACAAACATGAAAATATACGTGAAGTAAGATGTGACTGAGTTAATTGACACGTATGTAGGAAATCAAGGCTAACGTGAGCACGCCTTCCAGACGACCCCATGTAATGTTGAGCAGTTGTGACAGAGACTAGATGACTAGAATAGGCGATGGGCTCCATTGACAATTATATCTGAAGACCGATGGTTCAATTATGCCGCAATCAACATGTTCGTTTTTTGTTTGTACGGTATATATATTACTGATTGTAGCAATGTTCTAGTATTAATTGTTTACAACTCATAAAGACAAACTACACACTTACTACCTTTAAGTTAAAAGAGAACGATATGTATAGGATATACCATTTACGTGTCAACAAAGTAGAAACTGCCGGAGGCCAAATAAACATTATAGAGATTATAGAGATTACGCACATTTTAAAGGGCTTTAGTCCTATTAAATGACCTGTAACACAAATTGTTCTCAAACAATTTCGAAGTTAGCTTTTCAGAGCAGCGGTACAATAGCCAATAAGGTTTTTCGTGATTGACGGCGTGATTGTTGCTAGTTGAAAACTATTGTCAATACCCAACGCCGACGTCATTCAATACGAGCGGCGAGCGAAACGGATACAACACTTTTAAGCTTCCAACATTTGGTAGTAACTAGTACATTTTCTTTGTAACTATCAAGCGTAATGGCGTTTGTTTTGACACAATATGATAATTTATCGACATTTACATTTAGTTGTACTAACCGATAAGGTCCTCTTTTAATTTGTAAACATTGGATTACTTTAAATTTGTTACAAATGCTATTAGGTGATAACTCCGTAATGTTCGTCATCATAACATTGCCCGTGGCATTTAAGACATGTTTACTAGCGTTTTAAAATCATTTACATTGATTTTCTGCTTACACGAGATGAATAGATAATACCGTTTCGAGTGCTATCAGAATGCCCTATTTGATGTATTAACTCCGGTACAAATGTATCCAGCCAAATTGTAAAAAAGTGTCTTGTTGTGTTAAGAGTAAAGTATATGAATATTGTCTAGTAATGTGAATTTGCACTCCAAACTTTCTGAATTTCATATCCGCAGTGATACAACAAAAGGAACAGTTTCGCGTATTCTAGTTGTGATGTCAGGTTATGATTTCATCGGACAATAAAATCATGTATCGTTTGTGAAAAGCAAAAAACAGAACCCTTATAAAAGCACCACATGTGCCCAATTTTCCTCAATAGACCAGTGACCGAAACACTTGTAATAAAATAACAAAACACACACACGTTATTTGCAAGCATGCATTACGCCTCCCATTAAACAGTTTTGGCGATCTGAAAAATGGGATTTTGCCTCGTTTCATGTTCAAGCATTAACTTAATTATGACAACGATTGATATCGATGATCAAACATATCAATTTATTATAAAACTTTTGATTAGATAAATTGATTGACAATTTCATATTAATACATTTGAATAAATTACGATTTAAACAAGTAATAATATTTGCAAATCAATGCCTTTTATATCCAACCACGTGTAGATCAAACGATTTCTCTTCAAATTAATAGAAAAAAAAACATGGATTCTTTTTGAGCCTGATTTAAAAATCCCAATAAAACGATAGATTATGCCCGGAACAACGGTCGTTGATAAAAAAATAAAAATAGAAAACGGAAGGTCGACATATATATTTAGCATGTCGATACATCCGGATGTCAACGTAGGTATTTTTGTAAAAATAATATAGAACAGCATTCCGGACTTTACTAGATTATGGAGGGGGTTCAAATTGAAATTACGTTTTACAATCCTTACAAATTCGAATACCATAGAAATTTAAATTATGTGAATTTAAATTATCCGGTTCATAAAAGGGGTAAACACGTTGTTGATATCCCGAATTAAATGAAATAATTTTAAAGAATTCCCGTGTGTGGTTTTCATCAAAAACACGTATTTGTATTTAAAATATTATATCACGTACACACATCTAAACAAATTAAACAGTAGTATATTTGTATTTGCGGTAGCATGGTATTATTAGTGAAACCCGATAGTGTCGAATTTTTTTAATGAGGCAGATGTTATAAGCTAAACTCTAGTGCACCTGAAGTAGATTGCCAAACAGTGTTACACTAAACAAATAACATGATACACGCATACACAAACACAACCTCCGCGCAGAGATATGACTGGAACCAGCATAGTTCGATCACCCCCCCCCCACACACACACACACTCTCCATTATAACCAACCACGTGATGGTATTCGAGCATCGTGGTACACTAATATTCCCGTTTTATTTCTGCTTTTTTCATTTTAAGAATTTTGTTTATTATGAATCTAATCGCATACAATATTTTGAAAATACAGTCCGTCAATCAGAGCCGGTCCACATTTTGCATTTTTGCTGCAAATTGCACAACTGCGTTAGACAAATTCCTATTTTTTCGAGGGATGTTTTATAATTATTGTATCTACAATCTCAGTCCAATTCGTATGAAATCGAGTACGTATTAGTATGTTAATTACGCATGTAAACAACGCACCCGACTTATCAAGTTTCATGTGTGCAATCGGGGGACATCTATAGTTTTTGACTGTCACTTCTAACAGTTAGTATACAAAAAGGTATAGAGACATTGTTGCATAATGTGGTGTAAAAATAATTATTTAGAGGATATTTGTTGATGTTAGTGTACTAGCGAAATTATCCACATTAACTCTTTAACAATGAAAATAAACGGTGAAAAAGCATAAAATAAAAAGAAAACGTGTTGGATTCGGTGGAATGTCGATTTTAATTAACTCGTAAAAAAACATATATACAATTATTTATGACAATCTTAAAATAGAAAAGGTAGTTCCTAAAATTTGTTATTTTCACCGGTGAAAATACAAATTTTATTTTTACTGCTATATTTCACTGCAGACATGTCATATTTTATCATAAGGTATTAAAGAAAATGATAACATTAATAGTGTTACAGCTTAATTTTGAACTAGTCTTCTGACATAACACTTTCTATGATGGGTTTTTTTCCTCCAGTTTACTGACACATTATGTTTATCTTAAAACACGGCACGGGTTCGCTCCCCACGGTGGGAGCGTTCTTTAGATTTCCCCCATTGACACAAAGAACTGGTTCTAGTCCCAGGAAACGGACTCGATGGCGTTTCAATTAAGCCGAAGGCTTTCTATGCAATTGAGCGAAAATAAATAGGTTTAAACTAAAAAACTCAGCATGTAAAGGCTTGAAAAAAATAACCAGAAATGAATGGCCAGCATGTTCATCATATCATCACATATTTTAAGAACAATGCGGTTTGGTGTAAATATTGTGCACAAAATAGCAGTTCCCCTGCTTATGAATTAAATGGTGCAAACGTGATTATAATATGAAATAAAATGTCAAAATTATTCACAAAATGCCATCTTGCATCTTGTAGCAGATAATTTTTCAAAAGCCTTGTTACATGAGGAGACATTATTTGATATACACAATGCTTTTTAAACGTCCATAGCATAAATGCACTTACAACGATAGACAACATAGAAAGAGACATGCAATAAATAACAACTTATGATCTTAAATCTGTATATAAGTCATGCGCACATGATTTAACTTCAAGCTTATAAGACAAATATTAATATACACATGTTCTCTATAGGCAATTGTTGATGGCTTGTTATGAGTAAATTCTCGTTTTGTGTGGTTATGGATGAAGGTTCATGGTTGCCGTTGTCCTATTGAAGAACTTTCCCTGGGGAAATGCTTTCCGTGTCGTATTTCTGAAATGTGGCTATTTAATTCGTGTGTCAAAATCTTAACCATAGCTATCACTTAATGAGATGAATATATCAAGCCAGAACCGTGTCAAAAGCAAAACTTTTCCTCCGTTATCTTTGGCAGAGAATCCTTAAACATAATGTCAGGCAAATGAAGAGATAAGTATCGCATATTAGTATAAAATTTAATTCCACTCTCTTGAAAGGCTACATTGATAAATGAAACCCCACTTGTTCGACAAGATCCATTATTTTCATTTTATCTTAAGTTATATGATACAACTGAAATCCTTATGTGCTCATCTTGATGACATTCCATCACGTGAGCAAAAACCACATTACAGTTCATAATTAATATAACATTATACATTTGTTTTTTTTTAATTAAAGGCAAACTATTAACAATAATATCATATCTATGTATACAGTATTGCATGAGCATAACATACATTGAAATACAAATTGTATTTACATTTGAATCTGTCCTCAATATTTATTTATTTCAAAATGGTTGTACATTGTTCTCTTTTACGATACAGACAACAATGATAAAGGAATTTCAAAAATAATGTTAGTGTGTATCGTTGTAAGATGCACATTATACTTTAAGTACATTTTTACTGCATAATTATTTGATTTTTTAGAAAAAATAATAACCCGCTTCACAGATTTTGCGAACTTGACAGCCGGACTGCAATGTAGTGATCTGGTTGTCTTTCGCTGCCCTTTCACCATCGAGTGCTATTGTATCTGAAAACATATATGATATACCAAGCGTTTAACAAAATATTTAATTAAAATAGAAATCCGACAATTGATTTAAAATCATTTTCTTACATTATCTCTCTAAAAAATTCAGTTTGCATTTACTATATAAATATATTGTATGACAGAATACTGTACAGAGAAGAAGAAAATCACAAGAACTATGATTGCTGAGATCCATTACTCATATGAATAAGCCTTGCATCAGGATTGGATGCAAAGAAAGGAGTAACAGAAAAGATACGTTGACATGATGCCAGTTTGTATTTCCTTGGTCAGTTCATTTAATAACGTTAAAACTCGGAATATATATATATATATATATGTTTACAAATAAGTTTAAAACACATAAATCCTAGGAACAAACTAAAGATACGGCATAGTTCCACACAATTCATACAAAACGACGAATAGCCTAACCATGAACATAAACAGATGTTTCTTTTTTTTACATAAATTGAAATTTTGCGAGTCTTTGGCTTTTTGTTTAGGATTTCAAACCTGCAAAACAATGTGTCAAAATTCCATTGATTAGCATTGATTTGCAAATAAACCGAAAAGTATTGTAGGAACGAGGGCCAACGGTGCATTTTTTAAAGTTTTTTTAATGTTCTGATTATCTTCTTCTTGGGTAATAAAAAATGTTGTTCCCACAAAATGTTTTATTCCCTTGGGGTCTAAATCCATAATGGCCTCGAAGATAGTTACTCAAAATCATAGAAAATACAGTGTTTTTATATATGATATATTCTTGCAAATATTTTGGTTAGAGTTTTAATGTATGCATTTAATGACATATTGTAATAATAAAACATAGACTTTTATGATCATGTGAGATAAATGAAATTAAAGAAATATTATTTGAAACATCGGTACAAAAACTAGTTATTTTGGTATATAACATAATGCAATTTGAACTTGTTATATATAAATATATTTATATATTATATAATAAAATATATAAATATATATATATATATATATATATATATATATATATATATATATATATATATATATATATACTAGGAGATTGGCCATTTACGGGGTATTTTTCAATATGAGACCCTTGTTGCGGGTTGTATAAAAATTCCGGGGTGCATTTTTCACCCCACAATTTAGGACACGTATTTTTTCATTCTAAACCATACATACATCATTTTGGTGACATATGGCAACAAGTCGGTTTCATATCGAAACCATATATATCATAAAACCCAGTTATTTCCCTTTTGTTTAAGCTCTACAATCCAATTAAGCGCGCATGTTGAGATTACACTATCAGATATCATAATGAGCCAGAAATACAGCTGGAAACTTCGCTCTGCTGATCTGTAAAATAAATCTTCGTGTTACTGATGAACATGATTTGAAATCTTAGTTTGTTGAATTTTAAGCTTGAAAAAAAAAGAAAGCTATTTTTATTAAGAAATGAACTTTTGAAGTGGTTTCATATTGATGCATTAATTATTGAGAACTATAGGTAATTTGTAGCAATTAAATTAATACAGTTAGTAATGCGCGTATACAGTTTTGTTTATTAAATCGGAGATTTAGGCTAATGTGTGTTTTACATATAATATTTAAAAAATACTCATTCTTTTTTAAAAAATCTTACAATTTTCATTGATAAAACTGTTGCTGTCAAGTAGCATTTGGAGAAATATAGTAAAGTTTCATGCCTGTGTGGTACTAACAATTCCTACATTCATGTCGTGTTTTGTATCGATATAGTGGATATGCAATAACTGTCATTTTCAATGCTGGTCAAATACATTTTTGGGTATACATAAGAGAAAAAAATGTAATACTTTTTTTTATTTTTATGGTTATTTTAATTGGGAAAAATATTGTGTGTGCGTTTGTTACATACATTTTATTCACACAAAAACGTAACACACCGATATTTGTCATATGAATCAAGATATAACAGATGATACGATAAGGCACAAAACAGTTGGTATTTGCGAATGGTTATGTTTACGCAAAAATATCCGTTATATATTCATGGAGCAATTTAATAACTAAATACATTTCTGAAAGCGGGTTAAAAGACAAACAATAATAAGTTCAACCAATTAGATGTCATAAATTGATTCGTGTTATTAGAAGGCATCACAATTAATCGCTGAACACAATTGCTTGTTCCGATTTACCGCCAATACAGTGCCAACATGCCAGTGCTTGATATATGGCCATTAGAATCGCACGGGGGCTAATAAAATTCGACTGAAGAAACAGCGCTAATGAATTCTAGCGCCATTTAAAAGCAATACACATCAAATAGCATTCTTTCCTTCTTTCCATAATAATGCCTGGTTGTACACTGCTTATTCAAACGATAAAACTAAATCATCAAGAACAGAATTGTTATTGTTTTGCTTCTACATCTAGTAAAAAAAATACATAAAAATACATATTTAAAATGCTTCTTTATAATGATGTTGAAAAATGTATGTTTAAACCCCCTCTTAAATTGAGAAAAAGTTTGGTTAAATATGTAAATGGAATTTAATGTTATATATCAATAGTATGTGGAAATGTATTTAAGTTTTTTTTTCTTGATGGGAATCAATACTTTGAACATGTTTGTTAAAATCGTATCACTTTAATTATGATTATGATGGTAAATATTATTGTTACGATTATGTACTTTTTGTCATTGCGAT